>NW_027191532.1:0-27438 GCF_011745625.1 Cladosporium halotolerans
GAAGACCCGCCGACCAGCAATCACGAGCATTCGAGAGTGAGAGAATGCATATTGTCAAGATGACTCCGCGGTGAAGGACAATGAGTTTGGGGGCTGTGTTTGATTCAATCTCTTCAAGGTGGACGTAGACTTTTAGACGTAAACAGAGTGTTGCCCTTTAGGTGCTTAGCGCCGGGCGGAATAAAGTTCATCATCATCGTAGGGCCACACGGCCCGAACCCAACGCTTTCTGCCATGCCACACCTCGATCTCATCGTAGGATTCAACTCTAAATTACGGCAGCAACCTTGTGTGACTTGGATAATATGTAGCCTTCGCCACCGCCGTTCAAGACTGATCCTACCGTCTGCTCGTTTTCGCGCGTTTTTTCCTTTTCTCTTCCTTACAGGCTCTGGTGATGGGTAACGCAGCATACCAGATTTCGTCTGGAAGCTCGCGTCACGCATCGCTACCACTGAGCAAAATTGCGATGGAATCGAAACTAATGAAGATGGACTTGCAGGAGTCACCAAGAAGTCCATGCATTGGTCGACAAACGCGCGTCGGATTTTAGCCTTGGTGAAAATTGTTTCGGAACAGTCAAGTCAAGCCTTTTGTGTTGCCGCACGGCTTGAGGCGAACAGTGACGGGACGTTCCGGACCGCAGGTCCGTTAGTTGTCAAATCCCATGAGACTGAACTTCAACATGACCCATAGGAGTATGCCTCACACATTTTGGCAACTTTGCAGGGTAGCATAGAGTCTCCGAACGGGCAAAGACCGCGACACCGAAGCGTGTCCGCATCTGGCCTTATTCAATAGTCGGCGGGCCCGAAGGCTAATCCTGCAGAGAGGCCAGGCTAGCGCCTCTTTGCGTGACGCAACCTTCGTCAACAGTCCCTGGCGGCATCCATCTGGTTATTCGATATCCAGCTTCTTGTAGCGCACATGGGGCATGTGCTTTCAATTCGATTTGGACTCGGCGTCGCCTTTGCGCAAGCTTGAGGAAGAGCGCCAAATTTTGACAATATTACGGACGTCTGCGCGACCGACGCTCCCACAAATGGTTCGGTCCGTAGACAAACGACAAGACGGTGGCAAGAGCTAGGTGGCCAATGAACGACGACGTGAACGAAGGATACGGAGTGAAAACCAGAGGGAGGGTCTCGACTCGGCACAAGTGGAGTGCCGCAACACCTGGAAAGATGCTAATTAGTTTCTCAAGTGAATTTATCATTTCTGTTGATGCTGTACGATACCTTCACTCCCGCACCCAATGACTCATACTAAGCGTCTTCTTCCCAAAAAGGGTGCGACATGATCTGGTCGATTCCTAGTCTCGCCTTGGGGTCTAAAGCCGTCATTCCCAAGATCATGTTCAACGCCTCAGGACCGAGCTCTTCGCCCCATCGCTCGAATCTGAGTTGTGGCTCGTCTTTCACCGTCTCATCGGCGATTTTGGCAGCTCCCTCTAGAGCAGCAGACCAACCTCCATCGCCGACCACTTTCAGAACAGCGTCCGGCACTGGCCCAAAGTAACAAAAATGTCGAGTCAAAATCTCTTGTTCCGGCGTAATGCCACATTCCACAAGCTTCTGGTAATCTTTCAGGAGAAGAAAGTCACCTCCTCCTAAAGCGTAAATACACTTCGGACGAGCATTAGCATACTTCAACCTTCGAGCATGTTGCACTCACCATGAGGCCAAACGAGTAAATGTCCGAGGCTTTGGACATACCTCTTCCTGTCTGCCCTTCTGGACTCCGCCACATGACGTTGCCTATGTCATACGGAGTGGACAATACCTTCGTGCTCTCCGATTTATAGATGAGATCGAAGTCGCCTAGGACTGCATTTGTGACGGTCTCATACTCTGCTCCAGTGGACTCGGAGTTCACTAGGACGTTGTCAGGCTTGACATCTCCCGGAGTCAGTGAGTCAGCGTTACAATGTTCATGCAACCATGTTCATGGGGGCAAATACCAAGGTGAATCCAATCTTTGCTGTGGAGCTCTTGTATCGCCTCACCCACATGTCGTAAAATCTTTCTGCGTCCTTCTGGAAGAAAATTGGGATTGCTTTGGATCAGAGCAAGAAGTGTGCTCTTGAAGTAGGGAAATACCAGCACTCCTTCTTCTTGATTGCAGTCGGTGTGTAGTCGAAGCCGACTGCAGCCGTTAAATTCCAAAGCAAGGCGCTGAGACAATTCATAAAACTGTCTGGGCACGCGCTTCACAACGAAATTCTCATCACCAGACCTGAGTATACATGTCAGTCCATGCTTGCGGTACGTGAATCGTTGGACCTACTTGGCCATAAAGACGCTGAGCGCAGGATCTGTCCGATGGCGTTGGAGCACTTGGCCACGCGTGTACCTGCGGCCAGACTCACCCACCAAAGTAGATGTCATCTTGCGGGTCGCACGGTCCGCCTGGGCAAGTAAGGTGCTGTGACAAACAAATCGATTGAAGAGCATTGATAGAAAAGACAATCGACGTTTGATGCAAGCTGTATTCTCTTGGAAAGTACCTACGTTGCTAACGAGGCTCACCCTGAACTATTTTGGTGAGCTTTGCTCCGCAATGCCAAGGAGCTAGCTAGGCGCTAGGCTGCAAGCTCAGCCAATCCACAAGATCCTTTGAGCCAACGATCTTGCTTTAGGAGTTGGCGCCCGGAGGCAATTGTCAGCGAGGGTTGTAACTTAGACGATTTGATAGAAGATTCTGCAACCCGCCCCGCGAGTAGGGGCCCGCGCGACTAGGGGCCCAATCATATTCTATGAGAGTCTCGAGATGCGGAGTGCACTATCAGTACCGCAGGCACGAAGACCACACCAATAGAAAGGGTGAAAAGTAGAGAAGTGTGCCTCCGATACGGAATAATCTTGATACTTGAAGCATAGGCTCAAAGTATTCGCCAGCCGACATCTCAATAAACGCTGATGATATCCAGTCGAGTGAACATGACTGCGTACAAGCGAGTATGGCTACCGAGCCTTCATCAGTACGCGCCCTTGGCTCTGTGTCTATGCTTATGGAGAAGTATAAGACAGCGTCAAAGAGATCGTTGTCCGAGACTACATATCCACCATCCGCTTTGCACGATTAAGCTCTTGATTGACACGAAAACAATTCGCAAATATGCCGAATAAAGTGATCAGCATTTCGACCATCAAGACAATCTCAAATGGCGGTCGACAGATCACGCTCCAATACGCAACGAAGACAGACACTTGGAACCGCTACAATCTCGCAACAGATGTGCAGCAGAAGTTCGCGAAAGCAATGGAGAAAGCTGACGTCCCGGCAAGTGCTACTACAGCTATCATGGCGTGATTCAGCCTTCTGTTCCTTTAAGGCGTGCGCAGATTGCTGACCTTACATGGTACTAGTGAAACGGAACATCCCAGTCAAAAGGATTCTTATCCTCATTACACTACTGTCTACCAGGACAAAGACGGAAACCACATCACCACGAAGCATGTCTATCCCAAATAACACCCAGAAAAAACGAAATAAGACTGATGGAAATGGTACGCATGTGAAAGTTGAGAGAGACACCAAATCCGTCGTCTGCAGGTACCAGCAATTGCAGTGGGCACGAGAACCTTGGCGAGCCTTTGGCAAGGGATGAAGCCGATGCCGTTTACCTGAGTGCGAGGTGTTTCTAGCAAATTCGCAACGCACTAATTATTCGCAGGTTTACATTGAAACTTCAAGTCGTTTTTTTGCGTTGGCGCTCAAGCCCATCCGCCGGCTCTGCATATCGCTGTGGAACACAAGCACTTCTATCGTGATGAGATCGCTGAGCAACACGCCGGTCCCATCCATGTTGCACAAGTTCTTCTGCAAGACTTCACGTTCGGAGAGCTGCATGCTCATCACCTCGAACTATTCCTCCACCCTAGCACGTGCATACTTCTCATGTCTCTACCAGTCAATGGCTCTCATGCGCGCGCCTTTCAGTTCGGGATGGCGCTTGTAGAAAGCTTGAGGCCAGTCTTACCAGACCTATCTCTGCTGTGGCGTGAGTAATTGCTGTTTCTCGGCGCGCTGACGCCTCGTCTGGCGGCCATGCGTGCGACGCCACCGGGTCGATACAGGGACTTCATGCGGCGCTTCGATTACAGTCGTTCCAGGTGCGCACAGCAGATTCATAGAATGTATTGCAATGCACGTGGCTATTGCAGCTGATGCTGCAGATCACGGAAGGATTCAAATTTACAGTCCAAATTATCTGACAACAACGAGCGCAGGGAAGAGATCACTGGCGACGACTCTTTAGTCATGTTGCATCGTGTAATTATCGACTGTCTAGACTATTTCAAGGGTAATTGTACATGTCTTAGGTGTGACATCAGTTTAGGCCATGTCAAAGGCGCCTGACAGTGGTTGGATAACGATACTTTTGTGTTGGCAGTGTTGCATTCAATAACTCCTTAACCTTACCACACACTCTGAACAATATGCTTGCCACGAATCCGGACGGTTTGCCCTTTGGACAGTGACACAAATCAAACGGAATGGCGGGGCGAGTGATGCCATGCTTGAGTCACGTTGCCTTGTGCGTAAAATCTGAGGGTGCAGTACCTCAAGCATCCGTGTGCATTCTATTTGCAAGCGATTTCTGCCTTCTCCATCCGAACTTGTATTCCAAGCTTTGCGCCGGGTAGTGTCCGCCGGCTGATTGCCGTAAGTCTACATCAAGCTTTACTTCTCTACATCAGACGCTACCATCTGCGACAAGCTGTACCGTGGCCATGCAGTACGCGCTTGATGCCGAAAGTCCCCATCTCTCGCGACGTTTGATCGCAGAGCGCGATGCGCGATTACTGTATGAGTAGCGACACTGCTGCTTCTCACCAACTCCACCAAGTCTTGCCTCTTTCAGTCTCTAAACATACATGTATCGGGGGGGGGGGGGGGGGGGGGGGGGTGTTTGCAATACTGTAGCAACGCTGGCGTTCCAACCGAAGGTATCTCACTCTGACGTGTACCTTTTGAGCCGTGACAAGCTTTAGAGGGCCGAAGTACGTGATTGCCTGCGCCATTCATGCTGTAGCTCAGCGTCAGGGAGCTTGGGCTGCAGCTATCCCAGATCCGTGGCACGCGCCCGTGTTACCGACGTCGCGTGCGCTTTCTAGGTCCGCCAGCTTTGATCCGAGGTCGAGGTATGCGCCCAATGCCTTCTTCAGGGCTTGATCCCTCTTCTGCTTGAGCTTGGTCTCTACAACCGTGCACTTATCAACCATGCTGGAGCAATGATTTCTCAGCGCTGTCAACTGTCTCACGCCACCCTTTACCAGTCTCGGCATTGCTCTGAGCTGTCTCCCGTCGCGCTCTCGACTAGCGGCGATTATGCCGTTGGTCAAGTCGTTCACGCAGTCGGGCTTCTGCGCGTACCATGCGACCAACTTTAGCAACCTCTCGCGACCTTCTTCTTGCATTTTCAGCCTTTCGAGGCGAGTGTCTGTTATCTTCATCAACAGTCGTGCTTCTTCGGCATAAGCACTCGCGCGCGAACTTGCCTCAGTGATGAACTTGACGTCTCTTGTCGCTTTATCCGTGGACGAACCGTCATCCTGATCGAGTTCCGCTGACTTTACGATGTCGGTAAACCGTGGCGATATGGACTCACGCGGCGGTTCGTCTTTGGTGCAGAAATAAGCGGCCAGAAGATCACGCCAGAGGTCCGGGGTGAAAGATTGAATTGGCGTGTCGTTGAATAGAGATAGTGCGGCAGCTATCACAAAAACACCGCAGTTGTTGCCGTCGGTCTGGCGCATTGATGGAGGGAAATGGTCGACCTCTGTGGTTCTCTCTCCCTGCCAAAGACCGTGTTTCTTGAGAAGAACGTGGACGACCTTGAGAGTGTGCTCAATATACTTTCTGTTTGCCATGGGATCGTACACGATGCAGCGGCGGCGCGCCATATCGTAGGCTGCCAACACCCAGTGAGACACACTCGACAGGTGGAGAGGAATCATGAGCTTCTTCGGCAGATTGGCCGCGTCTTTTTTGGAGGAACTACTGTCACTTTGCTCGATCTGCGTGTTCGTAAGGGTTGAGAACACGTGCCAGACAGACGGATCCGGGTTGAAGATTTCCAACAGCGAGTTCACACAATCGTCGTTGATCCATTCGTTCTGTGCGAGTAAGGAATAAGCTCTGTCCATCGATTGGTCGTCGATGAAGTACAGCTGCTTCGCCGATGCGCCCTGGTCGCGGATGGTGATCGACTTGTCAACAACATGATCTTGTCCAAGTTCTTGCTTCTCGCGCTTGCGTTTGAGCGGTGTCGTATGGACGTCTTGTTCCGAAGGCGTTTTTTGAGACGTCGACGGGTCGACGACAGATGAGCGTGAGGACATCGCACTCCCCGACTCTGACGAGGCGGAAGTCAATGGCCGTTGACTAGGCATGTTGTTTGCCAGCAATGACTGCTACATCAGTGCAGTGGCAGCCTAATGGTTCGGAAAGAGGCGGAGAGAGGTAATGCGAGCATTTGAAGCGCTAAATTGAAGGTACCAGATGGCAGCCACAGCGAACGGCGTTGAGCATGGACGCTCGCGCGAGAAATTAGAATCGAGCGGAGATGCTTTCAAAGACTCTTCCGTCGTTCTGAGAGACTCCGCCGGTACAGTAATTTGGCAAGACAGAGACTCTGAGCCTTTGCCATCCGGAAGGTCCCTCGACGGGCCGAGGGTCGCGTGTCTATCGTGATTTGCGTTACCGCGGGAATAAGGTAGCTGAGAACGAGTCGGCAGGGGCCTCAAACTTGGCGAAAGCACTCGAAGAGTCCAAACCTGGGGCTGGAGAGGGACTGCACAAACAGACATGGACCATCAGCCAGGCCTGGCAAAGGTACCGCAGGCTTGAACCAAGATCTTGGCAAATGTATCACCAATTTGCTAGACATCTCAGAAATGGAGGAGCTCGGACAGCGCGGGCGACTCTCAAGAGGCCAATTTGTTCGAGCCTTGGCAAAAGTACTAAGCTATATAGTATAAAATATTAAGAAACAGTTATCTGTATTAGAATCACAGAGATACTTAGTAGTCCTCGCTTAAGGCTCGTAAAAGGCTCGTAAGTCTACATCTTAGGAAACTTTAGACTACTGTAGATAGCTTCTAGAGAATGGACCTCTCTAATTATACGATTACCATCTTAGAAGGAAAATAAATATCTAGAAATATTCTTAGAGCGCCTTCTTTAGTAATTAGAAATTCGCTTTATAGAAGGTAGCTCGAAAACCAGATTATTGTCGGCGGATATAACCAAGGTCGACCACTTCCAGGCATCACTCGAATTCCTTGGCAGCGACAACCGTTTCTTGAGGAATTATAGTGCGCCCGCGTCGCCCACACCTCCCCGGCGATCGTTACGGGGCTCGCCCAGGCTGAAAACTAAATGTAGGTCGCCAGTACGCATCATGGCTTCTTTCGCAGCATCACCTCGAGTATCCAATACCCTCTTCACGCGGCATTCCTTCTTTCTCTTCCACAAAATTGCGTCTGAGATTCCGGATCGTCTCACTGCTGACCGTCACTGTTGCTGGGCTTTGCATTCTGGCCCCTTCACGATGCTTCAGCGTAGGCATGTCTTCCATAGCTCGCTCGCCACAATATCGCGGCAAAGGTTGACCAGGTGGGATTCGACTAGTGTTCTAGAGCCGTGCACAGCTACGCACGGAGCAAGAGCCGCATCGTCCAGATGACGGCTGGGCGTCCGTGACGCTTCCGCAGCGGGTAAGGCCGAAAGCCAAGCGCATCGAAAAGACTGACTGGCTTTCATCACCATATGACTTGTATACTTCCCCTCCGCCTTCGGTTTTGCTTCTGCTCGTCCCTCATGGACTTCTCTACTGGAACGCGTCGCATAGCAGCTCATTGCACACACGTCACGGTCGCCTGCTAATGTTTGGAAGGGAACCACGATGAGAACCCGGTCGCCAGCTCAAAGCCGTCGCGAGCAGAGACTGGGTTTGCCAGATAAATACTATGTGCCGTGATACGACAAATGGTCGTGGCGAAGGGCCACCGTGTATTTTCAATAATCCATTTACTCCAGCCCCCAAGTGACATGCGTCGCACAACGCAAAGCGTTTGATGCCTGCCGTGCACGACAAGCACATCGACTTGCAGTCTACACACTTGCCAAACCGTCGGTATGGTAGCAGAAGCAGCAGTCCAAATGTACTGTAAGGTTTTGATCTCTGTGCCGCTCACACGTCAGACCTACCATGGTCGAGCTTATGGTATTCATAATCAGCGTCTAAGCAAATGTATCAGCGGGGACGCGCCGATCAGCGCCGGGCGTGGCTTTGGCTGGGCGTGGCAATGGATGTCGTCTTGGTAAAAGGAGTAGCTTGGAGTCAGGCCATCGCGGAGGGTAGGGTCCAACCACGGAGAACGCGGCTTTCGCGGCCTTGGCCGAAGTGACCACCAGACCTCTGTGCGATGCTTGCCGATGACTAGGTTTCAGGATGTAGTACTCTGGCCAAAGAATCGATTAACACTCGAGCACGAAAGACAGCAAGCATCTGGCAAGGTAAAGTTTGATCCACAAGGTAGCGTCTTGGCCAAAAACACAAGCAATAGTATGCTCTTTCACTGCTCTGGGTAGCACGACCTCAGTGATATCTCCAAATGGATATTTTGGTATTGTGTCGGGGTAACAATAACTGGACAGGGTCTTTGCCCACCAAAAGTCGCCGGGATAATGGACACTTCAGGCCTGATCGCCAGCTCCGCCGTTGCGAAGGGATATTCGGTGTCTTGATCAGGATTTTGTTCGAGTGTTCGAGGTCCTCGCATGCATGACAACATGCAAGTTGTACAAGGCATACTGCAATACCACTGCTTTTTCCTGATTGGGCAGACAGGGGTGAAGATCTGCGCGCATAGCCAAGGATCAGAACAAGTGCTCGTGATCTCAACTGGGCGCTTGTGCTGGGCGAACAACTGCGAGGATTTCCGCGTACTGCCTCCAGTACCACATATAACAGGACTTGTCGCCCCAGCTCCGGCGCTAATCGCACTCCATACACCAGCTCATCATGTTTGGCGAAGTACTTCTATCCGAGATTATCAGAGACAGGGCGAGTCGCGACCCCAACGCTCCGTTTGCCAAAGTCCCGAGGGGAAACATCTACGACAACGGATACCGTACCGTCACGAATTTGGCTCTCGTCATCGCGGTTGATCATGTCGCCGACCTCATCACGTCGTCCCTCGGGGCCGGCCGTGATTTCGAGCGAGTCGCTTATCTGGGTCTCAACGACTTGAGGTACACCATCGTCCTGCTCGCATGCATCGACACTGGTTACACCGTGTTCTTTCCTAGTCCTCGCAACAGCGAAGAAGCTCACAAGGCCCTGCTAGAGAGCCTTTGCTGCTCAAAGCTGATCACCACGCGTCCAGGGCCAACCGGGCCGGAGGCTGTGGAGAAGGCTGTAACCACAAAACTCGTTATTCCGACACTTGACGAACTTTTGGACCTCGCGCCGATATCAGATCGCAGGGAAAACCATCGACGGACTTTTGCTGAAGCCAGAGCAGATCCCATATTCGTCTTGCATACTTCGGGCTCCACCGGCATTCCGAAGGCTTTGACGTACACTAATGAATTTGTCTCTCGGGTGTATCACGCGCAAAGCCTCATTCCGACCGAAGGCTTCGAAAGCGTGAATGAAAAGTATCAGCAAGGTACCTGCCTCGTCACGCTGCCGCCATTTCACATTGCCGGTCTAGCCTTCACGGTCCTCTTTCCTGCGTATTACGGTAGCATCCCGATATACCCGATCGCCGGCCCGCCGCCTGGTCTGGAGGTGTTTCTAGGGGCTTTAAGCGCCACGCGGGCCGATTGGGCCTTTGTCTCGCCCGTACTTGTCAATCAGATCGGTAGGGCTCCAGACGTCCTAAGCAAGGTGGCGAGCAAATTGGACCGCCTCTTCTACACAGGGGGCTCGGTCCCTAGTGACTCGGGAACGGCGGTCGCGCGAAAAATGGGGTTGAACCAAGTCCTCGGCAGCAGCGAGTGCGCCGCTTTTCCACTTCAGCAAGCAAAGGGTCGAACGCACGAAGAGAGCTGGCAGTACGTTCACGTCCATCCTGCGGCCAATGTGGAATTTCGCCACGACCACGGAGACTGTTACGAGATGGTGCAAGTGCGGAGGCTTGACGAAGACGCCGGAGGGGCAGGACAGAGATATCAGCCCGTCTTCTGCCACTTCGACGGCGTTGATTCCTACCACACGAAAGACATTTTCGTAAAGCACGCCTTTCTGCGGGACACCTTCACTCACGTGGGCAGGACCGACGACGTCATCGTCTTTCTCAATGGAGAAAAACCCAACCCGACAAGCTTCGAAAGCCAGATGACTGAGCACCCGGGGGTGCAGGCTGCCCTCGTCGTCGGACAACAGCGCCAAGAAGCAGCTCTGCTCGTAGAGCCGACGAATCCCCAGCCGCTCTCTTTAAGCGCAAGAGAAAAATTGATTGACAGCATCTGGCCGACGGTAGAGAAGTGCAACGAGCGTTGTCCACGACACGCGAAAGTTTCCAGGACCAGGATACTCATCGCGCCTCCGGCCATGCCATTCGTGAGGGCTGGAAAAGGCACTGTACAGCGTCACGGCACATTGGCCATGTTTCAGAAAGCCATCGACGGCTTGTACGAAGAAGGCGAGGCTGCGGTAGTCGGCAGGCGTCATTCCACGTGCAGTGCTCCCATTGTGGGACTGGCAGTTGAGGACGCTGCTGCGGCGGTGAGGCGGGCTTTGGCCGATGTACAGTATGAGGTCCCATCACCCTCATTGAACTTCTTTCTGAACGGCATGGACTCTTTGCAAGCAATACAATTCGGGCGAGCATTGAGATCGGAGTTGCCTCGTGTGTCAGTGGAGGCGCGCACAATCTACGCCAACCCCACAGTCGACTCTCTAGCGTTTGCACTCTCGCGAGCCACATTGGAAGAAGGCCCTTCCATCCCCGGGGTGAAAGAGATGGAGGAGATCTTGCAACTCTACCAGATGAAGGTCGAAGCGCTTTTTGAGCCCAGTGGCCTGATGTTAAAGTCGGCAGAAGAAGTGTATGAAAGCAGCCCGAAGCTGGAGTCGGAAGGAGCAATCCTTCTGACAGGTTCGACTGGAGCGCTGGGTTCGCATCTGCTCAACACCCTTCTGGAGCGGGGGACACAAATGGTGTACTGCCTAAACCGATCAAAGGATTCAAGGAGCGCTCAGATCGAGAGCAGCAGGAAGAGAGGCTTACCGCTTGCCTTTTCTGAGAACCGTGTGAAGTTCTTTACGGCAGATCTTGCCCTACCACAACTTGGACTGCAGAATTCTGAATTCGCAGAGCTTCAACGATCTGTGACGCGCATCATCCACAATGCTTGGTCTGTGGATTTCAACAAGTCCTTGCAATCGTTCGTCGGCTGCCTTGATGGCGTCGTCGGACTCGTCGGCTTCGCGGCTTGTAGCCCTCGTCCTGTGACTGTCCAGTTCGTGTCTTCAATCGCATCTGCCGCAGGGACCAGTCAAGGTCAGATCATACCCGAAGCAGTTCTGAACAGCAGCACACACGGACCGGCGTCGACTGGGTACGGACAGTCAAAGAATGTGGCTGAAAAGGTGTTGGCGCACGCCTCGAAAGTCCTCGGAATTAGGACGATGTCAGTGCGGGTCGGCCAAATCTCTGGGGACGCTCTGCGGAAAAGAGGCTGGAATCGTCAGGAATGGTTTCCAAGTCTGGTCGTTAGCTCTCTCCACCTCGGCGCGTTGCCGGACAGTCTTGGATGTGCCGAAGATGGAAACGAGGTTAGATGGATACCGGTGGACGCTGCAGCCAGGATTCTGCAGGATACGTCGAGGAAAACCGTGGCCACCGGCGGCAATGAAACCTTGAACGTTGTGCACCCGAAGCCGACGTCGTGGACAGAGCTTCTCCCAGCGGTCCGAAGTGTACTCGACAAAGAAGCAAGCAGACAAGGCAGCAAGCCAGTCGAGACTGTCGCCTACCGCGAATGGTATAAGAAATTGAAAGGTGCTTCTGAAACGGAGCCGCTCGATGAAAAAACAATGTCTGCAAATCCTGCCGCAAAGCTCCTTTCTTTCTTCGAAAGCTTGCTTTCAGAGGAGGATCTATTCGGTGCATTTGCGACTGATCGAGCAATGGCTGCCAGCGAGTCTATGCGGGCGCTGGAGCCTCTACGAAGTGACTGCCTGCATGCTTGGGCTAATAGATGGGTTCAAGGTACAGATTTCTAAGGAATACCGGTGTCACCTTTGAAGGGAAACACTCCCTTCGCCCGATTGGGAGCTGTGTGGAGATTGTGATTGAATGCGCGAGTTGCTCTTTCAGAAGTTTCATTGCTTATTGTGGCGCCAGACTGGGAGCTCAATGCTGATAAGGTAATCTAAGCCGTTGCAGGTGCGATGGTGAGGCACCGGTCGGGGACGGCCGTCCAGCGACGAAGTTGATCGGAAATGCCCGCATGTCTGGGCAGTGATTCGCTCTTCACATCACTATTATTGACAAGCCCGGCGCTCCCTTGCTTTCTAATCCGTGATGGTCAAGAGTTAGATTCCGGCGAGTTGGAAGATGGGACGTTCTGGTACTGCATGTGACTTTGCTCTAGCTAAATATGACGTCGGAATAAACAGGACGCCAGGCGAAAGACCTGGACATGATCATGTTGTCCACCTTTCGGGCTACGAGGCCCCAGTCATGACCCTTCGGAACTTCGTGCCCGACGCTTGAAGTGAGTACCGTCGCGTTTTCTGGCCTGCAAAGCTTGACCAGGTCGTACGAATGCTCGACGAAAACATCTTGCAGGCCGATAACGTGCAGCGTGGGCACAGCGATCAGCCGCGGTACGGCATCTGAGCACAGCGCGTACACACAGTCCAAGGCAGGACTTCCATGATCGATATTGCCCTCTTCGAAACTTCTCCTGGAATCTCTTTCCTCGATCTCAAACATCCTTCCCAGCTCCTTTGATGGCGAGAGGACATTGACAGCATTGAAGAACACGGCGAACCCAAACATGGGCTCGACAAGCGGTCCCACGCCAGCAGCATTCTCGAGGAGGAGAGCCGCAGCGAGTGCAGCGCCTTCGGAAAACCCGATGACCCCATTGTAGGGCCCGTTCTGAGCGATCGCCGCTTTGACGTAATCGTGTACTTTAGAAACCTCGGCGGGCGCCCACTGTCGATGCCAGACAAAGTATGGCGGCTCGAAGAAATTCTTGATCCCAGGAGCCGGAGCGCCTTCGAACGGAGCATCGATGAAATCAAATAGCACCTCGGACGGGAGGCGTGACTTGAGGGGGGCTAAAGACTAAAAGTCAGCTTCACCTTCTCGCATGCCGTGGACGGAGATCCGGCGGTCGTACCCAGTTGGCTTTCGAATATGTCAGAGCTGGTTCCCCTGCCATGGAGGCAAAGCAGTCGCACAGGCCCCAGTGTCATGATCAAGGCTCACTTTAGTGAAGCCTTGGGTCTATGAACTCAAACTCACATTGTGCCCTGCCACGGAGCTGTCGGGAATATATACCCACCTGGTAACTTGTCGCGAGGGCGGAGGAGGATCCGTCGGTCATGATCGACACGGTTCACCCTGTCTTCCTGCAGTACTCTACAGCCGCCTGGAGTGAACTGTGATGCGGCTGCCCACATGATTTCCACCCAGGAACTGCAGATGTAACATATCGACTTCCAAATCTTTGCACAGCGCCACTTTAAAGCGCCCCTCCTGGTCGCTCCGGATGATCAAAAGGAACACCACGGCTAGGGCGCAGCGTCGCGCAGACGATCCCGAACTTTGATTACAAAAGTCTTGACAAATACTGGCTGGCGAAATGATCCCAGTGCGCGATTGTAGCATTCGAAGAGAGGGAGGACCTGAGATCCTCAAGCCGTTATTGGGCCCATGATTGTGTTGCTCTCTGCACCAACATCTTGGCAGAGCACCTTGGCCTGAGGTAAAGGACTGGTCCGGTGAAGCACTTTAGACCTGCCACCATTCCACCGGCTCAAATACATTATTACCATGGCCCTAGTACGTTCGTGCAGTATAGTCGTGCGGTACCTGACATAGACATCGAAATGTGTTCTTGACAAAAAGCGGAAGGCACCCATTTGTGTGTCCAGCCCGTCGGAGTTCAACTGCCCATCCGTACATACAGGATGAAGCTCTCTCTACAAGTCGA
The DNA here is from genome assembly GCF_011745625.1 of Cladosporium halotolerans. NCBI lineage: Eukaryota > Fungi > Ascomycota > Dothideomycetes > Cladosporiales > Cladosporiaceae > Cladosporium > Cladosporium halotolerans. Next base: position 14,191 of record NW_027191532.1, read on the forward strand.
GGATTGCATCATCAGGGTGCCATCGGATGGATCGTATATCGAGTGCCCGGGCTCGCTAAATGCAACTTGTGGTGTGAAAAGCCCTCAAAGCAAGACTCGACACAAGGAGCTTCGATCAAAGCAGCAATTGCGCCGGCGTCGTTGAGCTCATACCAAGAAAAGGGTCGAATACAGGAATATGGTGACATCGACCGATGGCTGCTGCTACGTGTCACAAACCACGAATCCTGGTAGAACTGAAGGCGATCGCCTCGCGCGGGTTCTCCACAGCTCCTTTTGCTCGTCTTTTGCCTGCAATTTCTGGGACTTTGATGCTCAACGGACCTAGGGCTTGGCGCCTCAGATTTGCAAATCACGGGCTACAAATACGCGTCGCAGTTATCGCTTGAACGCTTTTTGTCAGTCCATGCACAGCGGGATATTCTCGTGTCTGTCTGTAATCAGTTTCTTGCCCGCTTCACATCGTATCTCGTGGCCCGCCTGCTTTCCAGACGGTGCAATCTATATCATGGCCAAAGTCTCAGGCCCCACCAGGTGTTCGGACGGCATTGCTGTGATAGGCCTTGCTTATCGGTTTCCTGGCGGCGCAGACAGCGATACAAAGCTGTGGGACCTTCTCGCAGGACGCAAGTGTTCGTACATCACTTGATGCGTGGTGCAGATTCTCGCAAAACTTGTTACTGACAGCAGCGAACATTCAGCCGCGCATTCCAAAATTCCAGACACGCGCTACAATGTCGACGCATTCCATCGGCTGGGGGCCACACATCCAGACAACGTAGCCGCTGACGGAGCGCATCTACTGGAGCAGGACGTCTCCGCTTTCGACGCGCCATTCTTCGGCATTACGACTGAAGAAGCCAAAGCGATCGATCCTCAGGCGAGAATGCTCCTGGAATGCTCCTACGAGGCTTTGGAGAATGCGGGACTCAAGGTTGAGTCTATCTCTGGAAGCGACACGGGCTGCTACGTCGGTTCCTTCGATCTGGACTACCATCAGATGCTGATGGGCGACTTTGAAAACGCGCCGAGGTACTCGGGAACAGGCACCGCGTTCTCATTGCTCTCAAATCGTCTGTCCTGGTTCTACAACCTGAAGGGACCGAGTCTGTCTTTGGACACAGCTTGCTCATCTTCCCTTGTCGGTTTGCACCTCGCGTGCCAAAGCCTTTCGACTGGCGAGTCAAGCATGGCCATGGTGTGCGGCGCGAAACTCTTGTTGGCTCCGCATCTAAGCCTGTGGCTCTCGGGGCTCAGCATGCTGTCATCAGACGGCAAATCGCGCTCGTTCGCGGAAGACGCGACAGGTTACGGCCGCGGCGAAGGCATTGTCACAATCATCCTTAAGCCTTTGGCGGACGCTTTGCGAGACAACGACCCGATTCGTGCCGTCATCAAAGGCACGGGGGTCAATCAAGACGGTATGCTGCAGATCCATTCGCTGCCGTGGGAATATTTGCACCTGCGTATCTAAAGCTCACCATCCCCAAAAACAGGCCGCACGAAAGGCATTACGGTGCCAAACCCTGAGGCCCAGTCGGATCTGATCCGATCAACTTACCTCGCTGCGGAGCTGAGCTTCGCAGACACCGGCTACTTCGAAGCACACGTAAGTCACACTATAGTTCGTGTGTCACTGGGATGACCAGTCTCACGCAGAGAACAGGGTACGGGGACTGCGGTGGGGGACCCTCTCGAACTTGCCGCTATTGCGCAAGTGATAGTCGAATCAAAGCGTCCGATCCCACTCTACGTGGGTTCCATCAAGTCCAATGTGAGCTGGAGATTTGCCCATTCTTATATGTACGGAGAAGACACTGATCGAAAACGCAGATTGGACATATTGAAGGTGCCGCTGGACTTGCGGGCTTGGTCAAGTGTATCTTGATGCTTGAGAAGGGTGTCATCCTGCCGAACATCCATTTCGACAGGCCGAATAAAAGGATTCCGTTCAAGCAGTACAAAATCAAGGTACCGACTGACGTTTTGCCGTGGCCGAAGGATCTCAATCGCCGCGCCAGCATCAACTCGTTCGGTTTTGGTGGGACCAATGCTCACGTCATCGTTGACTCGTTCCCACCACCATCTGAAGCGAGTCTTGACCATACAACGCAGGCTTGTGTGGAAGAACTCGGAGTCGTGACTCCGAGCCACCCGCGGCTCTTCGTCTTTAGCGGACACGAGCCCGCTGCAATCGAGAGGCTGCGGCTGCGATATGTGGAGTACATCCTCCAAGCGAAGCATGGCGTTAGTGCTGACCGCACGCTCGATGACCTGTCCTACACACTTTCATGTCGTCGATCCAGGATGGACTGGGCCCTGTCCCACGTCGCGTCGGACTTCGAAGAGCTTGGAATGAAGCTGTCAGAAAATACGCCGGCAGTGAAGCGGGCGGCCATAAGCCCGAGGGTCGGTTTCGTCTTTACAGGACAGGGTGCACAGTGGCCCGGCATGGGTGTCGGGCTCATGCGATACAGCGTCTTCCAGGAAAGCGTTCAAGCGGCAGACAGATTCTTGTCAGGACAATGCCACTGCGGCTGGAGTGTGATCGAAGAACTGGAAAAGGCCAAGGACCAATCCCGTATTGCGTCCTCAGAACTCGCCCAGCCGATCTGCACCATCATACAAGTTGCCATGGTCGACTTGCTCCGTGCTTGGAACATCCGACCTACCGCGGTGGCTGGGCACTCCAGCGGAGAAATCGCGGCTGGGTACTGCACCGGCGCGGTCACAAGGCAGTCCGCGTGGGAGGTTGCATTCTACCGAGGGCGCGAGTGCGCTCGATTGAAGGAGCTTGCCCCCGACGTCCAAGGTGCCATGTTAGCGGTGGGACTGGGCGTGGAGGACGTGCGACCGTACTTGGACACCCTGGCTCCAGATCAAGTCAACATTGCGTGCATCAACTCTCCATGCTCAACGACTCTGTCCGGAGACGCTGCCCAGATCCGAGAGCTCCTCACCAAGCTGACCGCGAACGGAGTGTCTGCGCGGGAGTTGAGGGTGGAGAACGCCTACCATTCGCATCACATGAAGTTGGTGGCGCGCGGCTACCTGAGTTCGATCGCTCACGTTACCGTCCAAACCAAAGCTGTACGGTCCGACGTGGCACTGCTGTCCAGCGTCACGGGGAGTCCGGCGAGCCCGTTCGATTTGACACCAGAGTATTGGGTGCGGAATCTCGTGTCCCCGGTGCTGTTCTCCGACGCAGTTTCCGCGATGCTGAAAGGCGCCAACAAAACGTTCCGTCGCCAGCGGGGTACAACCCAGCCCGCCGTGGATGTCCTGTTCGAGATTGGGCCGCACACGGCACTGCGCGGACCTCTCATAGACATCCTGCACTCCGAGGCGATCGAGAGCGTCGCGTATGTGCCGATGTTGATTCGTGGCCGCGACGCGCCCGATAGCGCGATGGCCGCCGCCGGAGAGCTGTGGTCGCGTGGATGTGCGGTTGACGTCACCGCTGTCAACAACCACCTACAGCAGCCCCGCGTTCTCGTCGACCTCCCGTCGTATCCTTGGGATCGACTGAACAAATACTGGGTCGCTTCTCGTGTCACCCACGATGTCTTGCACCGCACATTCCCCCATCACGACCTCCTCGGAAAGAGATTGGCCGGTTCAGACGCTCTTGCGCCGGCGTGGAGACACGTTCTGAGCTTCCGAGAAAGCCCTTGGGTCAGGGAGCATGTCGTGCACGGGTCGATCGTGTACCCCGGAGCGGGCTTCCTTGCGATGGCCATCGAGGCGGCCCTGCAGCTAGCCGACAAGAATTGCAAACTTGCAAACGTCAGGATGAGGGATGTCAGTATCGTCAAAGCGTTAGTGCTCCAGCAGGAGGAAGAAGGGGACCAAGAACTCGTCACCCGCTTCCACCGGATGGACGAAAAGTCTGACGGCACTTGGTCCGGCTGGTGGGAGTTCTCGATCTCGTGCACCAAGGCGTGCGTGGAGCCCGAGCGCCACGTTTCTGGTCAGATCAGCCTCGAATACCGCCCGAAGGAACCCTCGTCGCAGCCGGCGAGCGAGGTGGTGCACCAAGCTCAGAAGGTGGAGTACCGTAAGCTTGTGGCTTCATCGGCTGACAAACTAGATCGAAAGACGTTTTACGAGGCGAGCGAATCCGCCGGGCTTGCATACGGACCTCAGTACCAGGGCGTGGCGGGCATGGCCAGAAGCGGTGACGGTCGCTGCTGCTGGAGCATCCAGCTACCGGACAGGAAGGCTCCCGCGTCTGAGAGCAAGCATCTCATACATCCCACTACGCTGGATGCGATCATGCATGCGATGTTTGGGGCGATGAGTAAGGGCACCGTCTTCGCGAGTGCCGCTCTGCCTGTTGCATTCGACAAGATCGTGGTCTCGGCCGACATGCCCACCGACGCGGGCACTCATCTATCCGGCTTCACTGTCACGGACGTGAAAGAGATGACGCGAGAGGTGACAGCGGACGTATACGTCTCCACTGACGACTGGAAGCGACCGTTGGTGCAGATGGAGGGTTTGCGGTGCAAAGAACTGCCTTCGCCGAGGGGTGGCCATGGTGAAGTTGAGGCACAGTCTGCCCCCCTGGGCAGTGTTGCATGGCAGCCCGACATCGATCTCTTAGACAATGAGGGACTGAAGTCGTACATCCTGAAGAACCCTGGGCAAGAGCGGCACGACATTGCCGAAAGCCATTTCACCGCTTTTTCAAACAGACTGCGAAATGCCGTCGCACAGGTGAGGACGATGCGTCCCAAGTGGGGTCAAGCGGTGCACTCAGACTGACAAAACTTACAGATCTTATATCTGCAAGCCTTCAAATCCCCAAACTTGAGTGTTCTGCAGGTCGGCGGGTTTGACGAAGGCCTCACTGACACTTTGGTCGCCGCGATAGCGAGTAAGACGAATGTGCCCGCTGTGACAGCAGAAATTCTGGTCCTCGATTCCGAGATGGAAAATATACCGCGAATCCACGAACGGCAGTGCCATGGTTGCTCCGTAGCTGCATCACATTGGAACCATGCAAGCTCGCTAGCGTCGCACGCAACGGAGACCGGCAACTTCGACGCTGTGTTACTTGTCGTTCCCGATCAGACCAACGAGCAAGCGGTGAGAGCGCTTGTAACGCAAGCCCAGAGTCTGTTGAAGACCGGCGCGCTGCTCATCGTGCTGGACAACATCCAGAATACCCGAGCCAAGTGAGTCACCCGTTGTCGCCAAACACATCACGTGCACTGCACTAACATCGACCTCAGCCTGGCCTTTTACGGCTTCGAGGCAGCCCAGACATCTTCCAGCGGACGCCTTCACCCGTGGCAGAGTTTGAACGTCGAAGATCCGATATGCGGGAAAGCGGCCGCTCTGTGCAGGGAAAGACCTACGGCTATCTTTCGCGAAAGTACGAATGCGTCCATCTGCGTGCTCAAACCACCGCACTGCACCAAAGAAACCGCCGACATCATCTCTGCTCTGGGAGGAACACTTAGCGATGCCGGATTGGATGTCGCTGTCGAGGAGTGGCCACCGAGTGTCGCGCATGTGAGGGAGAAGTTTGTGATATCATTTTTGGATATGGAGACGTCCTTCTTGAGCGACATCGACGCTAAAAGCTTCGAGGTGGTGCGTCGAGTCGCGTTGCAAAGCAGACGGCTGCTATGGGTTTGCTCGGGCGACGATCCCCACATGGCAATCGCCGTTGGCTGGTTGCGTGTGGTACAGAATGAGAACCCGAACCGGGTCTATCAGCATCTCACGCTGACCAAGAAGAGCGCCGCATCTCCTCAAGACGACAGCTGTGCGATTACACGTATGGCTCTGGCTCAGACGTTAGAGAGAGAGTTCATCGAGGAGGGCGGAAATCTGTACATCCCCAGATGGTACCACGAGAAGGGGTTGTCTCAGACGCTAGAAGGGCAGGAAACGTCAGTTCACGTTGAGACGGCACGATTGGGCGTCGCAAAGGCGTCAATTCCCCTGCGGGTTTCGCATGGAGGGGACGCAGACTCTGCGTGCTTCGCGCCCGACGCACCACTCGTCTCACATTTGGCGGCGGATGAGGTCGAGATCGAGCTGGAGTATGTCGTCCTTGCCGACTCCGACTTCAGTTCCGCTGGAAAAACCGCTCGTCGAGAGGGTAGCGGCGTGGTCAAAGCCGCCGGGCGCGGTGTCTCTCGCCTGGGCCCTGCCGACCAGGTCTGTGTGTCTTTTGTCGGGCCTTTGTCGACTCGCGTTATCACGAAAGAAGTGTGTTGCCAAATCGTACCTCCCGGCGCGAACATGGAGGAGGCCGCCTGCATACCGAACACGTTCGCCACAGCCCTGCGCGTTTTGACAGACGTAGCGCGCGTGAGGCTTGGTCACACAGTGCTCGTGCAGACAGCAGGCACGAAAGTCGGAAGGGCAGCAGTGTTGCTGGCGCTGGCCTTGGATGCCGTCGTGTACGCAACTGCTCGCGACAAAACGGAAACCGAGACAATAGTCTCTCTGGGAGTCTCGCCGCAAAATGTGTTCGAAGAAGGCGATTTGGACCTGCCGCGCGCAGCCAAAATTTTAACGGGCGAACGTGGAGTAGACATCGTCTTGCGTACCTCCAAAAGTAGCATAGCTCCCTGTCTACTCTCGCAGTGCGTCGCGGAACACGGGACCCTGGTTGATGTGCATACGACAAGCGAACCTGGCCAAGACTCGGCGTCCTCCGGAGACACCATATCAGTCATGGGCATCGGGTCGCTCCTCCCAGAAGATCCCGTCTCGCTGCAAAAATCAGCCTCCCGGGCCGCGAGCTACCTTCCGCAACTTTCCAGGCTGGCAGCGTCGTTCGATGTGTTTTCGTCGGACCGCATTACCGACGCACTGAGATGTCAACGAGAGCCTGGCACCCGGAGAGGCGTCATCTTGTCGCTCGACGACGCGGATGTGGTGCCAATAGCTCCTAGTGTCAACCGCAAGCTCCAGATTTGCGAACAAGCCACATACGTATTGGCTGGCGGCCTTGGTGGTCTGGGCAGAAGCCTTGCCCGACTGCTAGTCTACAATGGAGCCCGCAACCTCGCGCTTCTCTCGCACTCTGGGCCAAATTCTCCTTTGACGAAGACATTCACGAAGGAGATGGCAGACCTTGGTGTGACGGTGAAGACGCTCGCTTGCGAAATAGGCGACGACGAGTCCGTGGCTGCGGTGCTGGCCGAGTGCACCCAATCAATGCCATCTATTCGTGGCGTCATCCAGGCCGCGGCGGTTGTGCGTGACGCCGTCTTCGACAACTTTACATTCGAAGATTGGCAGTCTAACTTGAGGTCGAAGGTGCAGGGGTCCTGGAACCTTCACCAACACATCCCGAAGGACATCGACTTCTTCGTCATGCTGGGATCCGTTGCTGGACTCCTTGGACATGTCAGTCAAGCAGGATATGCCGCCGGCAACACGTTCCAAGACGCTCTCGCCCACTACCGCCGGAGTCGAAGGTTACCCGCGGTCACAATCGACTTGGGCCCGATGCTGGATGTTGGTTCGGTGAAGGACGGCACTGTGTCCGCAAGCTTCTCGACGTCCGAAGCCACTTGGATGACGGAAGCGGATCTCCACGCCATCATGACCATGTGCATATCTGGAGAGATGACCGGTTTTGATTTTCCCTCACAGCTGTGCACTGGACTACCCTCTGGGAGAATGATCCAAATTGGTCAGCATGAAACGCCAGTGCATTATGATCGACCGTTCTTTGCTCTTTTGAAGAGCTTGGGCGTTTCAGGTGCCGCGGGGAAGGACAAAAAAATGCTCGGCGGCCGGTCTAAGGACTTCGGTCTTCAGATTTCGGGCGTTGCTTCGATGCAAGACGCACAGTCCTGCGTCGAGGATGCTATCCGAGCTCGTCTGGCCAAAGACCTAGGTCGCTCGGAGGATGGTATCGACTCATCACGACCACTGCATTGGTACGGCATCGATTCTCTCGGGGCTGTCGGATTTCGCACTTGGGTCGGGAAGACGATGAAGGCCGAAGTGAGTATGTTTGACGTGCTCAACGCAAGCAGCATTCACGAGCTGGCTAAGAAAATTGTACGGGTGTCTGAGTTGATTCCAGAGGGACTCGAGTCAGTGTGATGACCTATGCAGACTATTATGGGAAAATGAAAAGCCCATATTGTCTTTCTTGCCGTCAAGACTCAGGCAGCCGCGGTGAACAAGCGACTGCGTATGTCACTCACTGCAACCGGCTACAGGCGACACTTCGCAGATGCTAAATTTAGCATCACGGGGCTAGGGATGCGGACAGGCTTCGTCCACACGGCAGGATTGAGGCCCCCATGCTGCCCCTTCAGCCTATGATTGTTGTGGAAAGCGCAGCGATGGGAGATCGTGTGTCACATATTCTACGGACTATGAATGGAAACCCGTCGACGGCGGTGGCTGCGAATGTCCTTGGGTTATCATTGATGATCCCGCCGGGAGGACCTGACAGCATTCTCTTTTGCTATTCAGTGCTGACATCGGGTTGACACACCCTCAGCAATTCGTACTTCTCCTCCTCCAAGCCGGCGCATTGAGTGCTCACAGCATTTATCCCCGCAAGCCATATGCCTGGGACAGTGCACTTTCGCGGTGACCCCGTACAATCACTGTCGCGTTCTCTTCACCAACGTGAACTCGACTTGCTGCAGGATTTTGAGGATCACGTACTCCGGAACATCGAGTGCTATCGACATTTGGATGCTTCGCCGCTGCCTCAAGGTTGCAAATTCTGCCGAGATGCAACCGCGTACATAATGTCTCGGTTCGAATTCAGACTCGGGAAATGCGTCCAGAAACCATGGCGACAACACTGTCCTATGATCGTGGAGATACCTTGGTTTTTCAAAGGGACTCGCCGCACACTAATCAAACGCGCGAAATCTGATCGCGATCGAGCGCGATCAAGGAGCAGGCAATCGAAAGTTCTCTTCGAAGCTCGTCCACGGTCTGGACATGCGGATTCGTCATCGCCTCAGGGCAGCTGCTACATTTCTTTAGATACATGCCGTCCACAGAATACACGCCACAGATCCACTGAACGCGAAGTCTCCGTTCAGAGAAATGACGACTGCTTGAGCTTTGTCTTCCGTCGACTCGTGGTGGCTGTCCGAGACGAACAGTTTGGTTTAAGTTCCCAGTGAAGTGGAGCGTATGGCGTAACACGGGACCCCTCACGAATCACGATGAGCACAATAAGAACAAGCTCTGCCGTGTACAGTAGATCGCTGCTCGCAATTTACTCCATGTCTGGCCATTTCTGCGCGAATAAACTACACACGGTTGATCAAATGACCACATCGGCAGTACTGGGGACAATCTGAAGATTGCGAGAAGAAGGGTCTGTGGAGATGTTGCCGCAGTAAGAAACTTTACCTGCGCTGCCATTTTCAAGTAACACATTGGGGCTTAAGAATTCAAACCCTCGGTCGCTTATTGAGTTTGTTTTAAAGGTCTGATTCCGCGTCAGATCATCAGTCATCCTGATCGTTTGGTATTGTTCAATTCCGCAAGTTTCGCTTGAAATGGCATTTTTCGCATCACTTGATCGACCTTCTCCCATTTCCACCAACTTAGTCTGCTACACCGGCATCGCCACTGTATCCCGAAGCTAGCGAGTCCATTGGGTCAACCTTGGTCCACGCCATAGCGATTCTCGTCGTCTATGAGCAAAGACGCAACCCGCCTTAGACGGCCCGCCGAGTTCTCGGTACGCACAAGATTGCGTCCGGTACAGAAGACTCATGTCGCTACAAGTGTGTTGCTGTGTGGAGGAAGAAATGCATTTGGAATACTTCAACATGAAGATAAGGCACTACACGGTGGGGGCAGAACAGGGTACAGTTCTAACGTTATAACGTTACTGCTGAGATCCTTACAGCGATTCGCGAATCGATTACATCGAATAACGCGCGCTGCGTGAGCCACGCCGCCCGAGCTCTGGTGTGATGCATTTCCACAGCTTACGGCAGCCAGAAAGCACATGCTTACATCTCGATACACCATTATCCTCAGAAAGCCCAGGACTTGTGATTGTATCTCTTTTGACTTGGATGCCAGGGCGCCCACTGCACGCTAGCAGGCAGCATGACCCAGTGGCCTTGTGAATTACTATCGAATCGTCGTCACTGAGCACCAAGAGTCAAAGAAACACTCAGAGATTCCGCGCGATGAGCCGACCGCCTCTCACGAGTGGAAGTATGCACAGGGTCGTGAGATAAAGTGGATCGCGTTGAGACACACTCCAGCGCAAGCGCGCGACGGTCACAGACACGACTATTTATTCTCAGAACCTATCGTGCTGTGGTTGCAGGAACAAAAGTAGATGTACACTCTAGTCGAGGTGCAGATGCGTTCGTGGGGATTTTACGAGAATGGCGGAAATCAAGACGTTGCGCAGCGTGGGTATGATCGCCGCTGAGATACAATAACAACCCAGTGTGTCGTATCAGCCGCTTTCCCATGCCGTGACTTCGTCACATAAATCAAGTCAACCAGAAGTTTCAACACCGTTGATATCTGGCAGTGTGGAGGGTGTCACCCCCTGGTACGAACTGCATATCTTCCCGCCCCCCCCCCCCCCCCCCTCCATAAACATGCGAACGATTGATCCGCAGGTCTACCTAGCGCCTAATGTCAAGGTCGCTTGCGGTGTCCGTTCAGAGGATGACAATGCCTGTCCAGCTTTCCATTCCATCATATATGTATATCTCTAAGCAGCCCCAGTCATATTGAACCATACACCTTACACCACAAACTGGTCTTCAGACCGCGCAGTGTTGCTCCCAATCCTAATTTCCCACAGTCGGCACCATTCCTCCACGGTATCGAGCCCAGCTTAATGCGCCTGCTCGGTCATCGCACAATGTTTTGGCCAACGGTATCGACCATGTTATGGTTCGTAACCATGCTTGCAGCTGTATCTGATGCGGGCCGCGACGGTATACCTCAGAAGTACTTTCACGAATCGCCCTCTCGCAGCCATTCCGATGCTCGTTTCGACAGAGGCCCATTGTCTTATGAAGAGCGACGCTTGCTTCTGTCTTCGCTGATCACTTCTTTCCTATCTACGATGCACGACGTCGGTGCCGAAACGTGGCTCATGCACGGGTCATTGCTCGGGTGGTACTGGAATCGTAAGATTCTGCCATGGGACTTGGATCTTGACGTTCAAATCACGGAGAAAAGCATGCAGCATCTCTCTAGCTACTACAACATGACAGTGCACCATTTTGAAATTCCCGGATCCGGTGGTGCTCGCGATTATCTGCTCGAGATCAACCCAAATTGGGCCAATACCAGGACTGATGACGTTGATAACAAGATCGACGCTCGTTGGTTGGACATGTCGTCTGGGCTCTACGTCGATATAACCACACTTCGCTACCATCAAGACGCTGAAAGAGAAGGCACAAAGGGAATGGTTGTGTGCAAGGATGGGCATCGATATTTGACGAGCGACATATTCCCTCTCGCAGACACCACGTTCGAAGGTGTTGCGGCAAAGGTTCCCTCCGCATTTGCGAGTGTGCTTGCGCAGGAGTACGGTGTCTCAGCACTGGAGACGACCGTCTTTGAAAGTCATCGATTCGAAGTGGATAGGCAAGAGTGGATACCACTCGTGGTCCCGGAGAGAGATACTCGTCATTGATCGTTGACTTGATGTTGGAGCTCGAGAACACGTCAGCTCTGACGATGAAGCTGATACGCAGTCGCGATAGCTAATGGAATGGAACACAGGTTGGTAATGATAAGGGTATGGGGACGCCTTTACATACATTATGTAATCAATGGGCTCGAATGTTGAAAGAAACTCTGTGTGGCCAGATCTTCCGATCGAAGCATCTTGCAGAATGCGAGAAGAGATGGCACGCGTACCGCTTGTGATATCACAGTGCCGTCTTTGACGTAGCTTCTTCGTATGGTGGTGGCCCTTCGTGTGCGCATGGATCGCGGTTCACTAGAGAGGATCAGTCAGGCCATTCTGCTGCTGTGTATGCTGTAGACGGTGATCTACCATGATTATCCCTATCTCCTTGTGCGAAGATCAGATTCCCAACCTCTTGACCGGGCTGATGACCGGTGCTTCGAGGGCCATCTTTTTGTCGCAACATTAGCCTTGAGCAAACCATTTCATGAGCCAGCTCCCTCAACTCCCTCCTCGTTCGTTGGGTCCAAGGAGAAGAACGCTGTTTGGCGGTGACAGGTAAGTCCAGACAAGTAAGTAGTGCCGGCTTGCGCAGAGATATGTAAACATACAACATCGTGAGGGCAGGGAATTATCTGCGGGACAACTGCTAAGAAATGAGGGTCGATTGAAGGATGATCATCATACTATATAGTGCAGTGTTGTACCGTACCTCGCAGAGCAAGTACACGTCTTCTTGAGCTCGAGCTACGACAACTCACACCTACGTGCTTGAGAAAGACGTGTCAAGATCGCGGTAGGTCCCCTCCTTTTTCCCAGCCTTTCCTGGGGGCCCGCTTTTGCCTTTACTTCTTCGAACAGACCTCCAGTACTGCACGCAGCACACAGCGTGATTTCAAGATCGGACGCTCAGGTTGCGGATCTTAGGAAGGTACTACCCTGACCAAACCACTCTCCCTCTGATTCGAGCCTGTCCTGCATTGGATCGTAAACAACACCCAAAGGCGAGCGAAAGCTCCAGCTCCTCGTTCACAACAGCATGCGGCTTATCATGATACCAACCACCCTCTGGGCTGCGTTATGCGTTTCCGCTCTGGTCGATACAAGCGCCCATAGCACGTTTCGAGGCTCTTTCTATGAATCGACTACCCCAGCTCGGTACGATCTGCGTTTCCGCGGACAGCCGCTGTCGCCCAGCAAGATGCATGAAGATCGATCTTATTTGATGAAGACGTATCTGTCTACTGCCGCGGATCTCGGCGTGGTGACTTGGCTTGCGCATGGCTCACTGCTTGGGTGGTACTGGAATCGCAGCATTCTACCTTGGGCTTCCGGACTTGATGTCCAAACAACGGCGGAAGATATAAAGCACCTGTCTGAGCGCTACAACATGACGATGTACCATTTCGCAGATTATGGATCTGATATACGTCGTGACTACATGCTCGAAGTCAACTCAAACTGGCCCGACGAAAGCGCCGTTGATATGGAGAACGAAACAAGTGCTCACTGGATCAGAGAGTACACCGACAGTCCATTATGTTCATTATGTTCATTACGTCATGTCATGTTCATCATTCCGACATGATATGAACATGGATGTCTGGGAATGA
>NW_027191533.1:0-19140 GCF_011745625.1 Cladosporium halotolerans
CATTGTAGTCGCTGGCGATTTCAATCGACACGATCAGTTGTGGGGAGGAGACGAGGTCCTGCCGAGCCGACAAGGGGAGGCGGACCCTATCATTGACTTTATGAATAGATGGAGCCTCGAGAGTCTACTGCCTCGGGGCACCAAGACATGGCAGAATGCAACGCGCGCTACCACGATCGACCTCATGTTGGCATCGCACGAGCTGGCGTCGAACATTCTCACGTGCAAGATCCATGATACGGAGCACGGGTCAGATCATCGCGCGATTGAGACGTCTTTCGACGTCGACATCCCAGATCATGCTACCCAACCGCGGTTATTGTTCAAAAACGCTCCTTGGACAGCGATCCGAGAGCGCATTGCTCAAGCCTTGCAGGATCGGCCAGCGTTTGGTGATGTCCAGAGACAGGCGGATCGCCTGACGCAGGCTGTGTTGGACGGTGTCAACACGCTGACGCCCAAAGCCAAACCTTCCCCACATGCGAAGCGGTGGTGGACAAAGGATCTCACGAAGCTCCGCCATGTCTACGCATACTGGAGGAACAGGGCGCGTGCGCAGAGACGAGGTGGGGAGGCACTCCCGGAGCTGGAGCGACAAGCACGAGCGGCAGCAAAGGAGTATCACGATGCGATACGCAAGCAACAGAGACTGCACTGGGACGAGTTCCTGGCGGAAGACACCAACATCTGGAAGGCCACCCGCTACCTCAAGCCGGACGACGGCTCCGGGTGGCCGAAAGTCCCACCACTACGGAGGGCGGACAGGTCAGTGACGACGAACAACTCCGAGCAGGCCGAGCAGCTGCTCGCCACCTTTTTCCCGGCCCTACCCGAAACCATAGAGGACGAGGGAGAGCGACCACAAAGACAGCCGGTCTCCATGCCGGCACTGTCTGCGGAAGAGATCGAGTCCTGCCTCATGAAAACCAAACCCTGGAAGGCCGCCGGCGAAGACGGCCTCCCAACTGGAGTGTGGAGACAAATCTGGCCGGTCGTGAGCGAAAATGTCCGCCATCTGTTTCAGACGTCCCTCGACACGGAAGTGATTCCTCAGCAATGGAGAGTCGCAAAGATCATTCCTCTCAAGAAGCCCAACAAGGGTGACTACACCCTGGCGAAGGCGTGGAGGCCCATCTCACTTGGGAAGCTACTGGAAGCAGTCGTCGCGGAGAGGATATCGTTCGCGGTCGAGACCTACGGCCTGCTGCCGGCCAACCACTTTTGCGCTAGGAAGCAGAGGTCTGCGGAGCAGGCAATGTTGCTCCTCCAGGAGCACATTTACACAGCTTGGAGGAACAAGAAAGTGGTTAGCTTGGTCAGTTTCGATGTGAAAGGGGCGTACAACGGGTCCTACAAAGACAGGCTGCGGCAGCGGCTTCAGGCTAGAGGCATCCCCTCAGACCTGGTGAACTGGATCGACGCCTTCTGCTCCAGGCGCACGGCCACGATCGTGGTGAACGGCCAGGCATCCGACGTTAGAGCACTCGAACAACCCGGGCTGCCGCAAGGCTCCCCCTTGTCTCCGATCCTGTTTCTCTTCTTCAACGCGGACCTTGTGCAGCAACGGATCGACCAAAATGGTGAGGCGGTAGCTTTTGTCGATGACTACACTGCGTGGGTGGTGGGCAAGACTGTTGCAGAGAACATGGATCGTCTCCAGGCCGTCGTGCGACGAGCAACGGAATGGGAGAGCAGGAGCGGGGCGTCTTTTGAAGGAGACAAGACCGCTTTCATCCACTTCACGAGGAACAACACGCATCAGCCCGCGGATGAACCAATCAACGTCAAGGGAGAGGAGATACGGCCCACACCCAGTGTCAAGATCCTGGGCCTGGTGATGGACTCACGACTGCGCTACCAAGAACACGCGGCCCGCGCTGCGACGAAGGGGCTACAGGCAGCCATGGCGCTGAAGCGGCTGCGAGGACTCTCGCCGTCAGTGACGCGCAAGCTGTTCAACGCGACAGTGGCTCCTGTGGTCGACTACTCTTCCTCGGTGTGGACGCACGCCAGGAGGGCTAGCACAGAGAGAGTGCTCAAGCGAGTGCAGAGGATTGGTGGACAGGCAGTGGTCGGATGCTTCCAAACAGTTGGCACAGCGGTGGCAGAGGCGGAAGCAAACCTGCCCACGATTGAGGAACGACACAAGCGAAAGGCTCTGAAGTTGTGGATCGACCTCCGCAGCATGCCGGGCACGCACCCTCTCGCGCTGATAGCTAGACGTCTGGCGTGCAAAAGGTTCGTGTCACCTATGCAGAGGATCGCAGAGTACAGCCAGGATGCACCTTTAGATGACTTGGAGGCGACACAACCTTACATCTCTGCTACATGGAACGCGCGACCCGACACAGTCGACGGCACAGACGACGGACTGCAGGCGGCCGCACGAGCTCAAGAGACGCATGGTATACGCATCGCCACCAGCGCGTCGGTCAGGAACCAGCTTGTCGGTATCGGTGGCGCGATCGAGAGCATAGATCGGATCAGAAACCACACTGCGCGACACGAGTACGACAAGACGTTAGGCACCATCGGGCAAAGTGATGCCTACACAGCCGCTCTGGCCTCGATCGAGGCGGGACTTGCTTTTGTTGTCGGCGCGGTGTACGAGGGGACTTTATCGGCGCGAGTGCACGGCCACACCGTGCGCGTGTTCACCAACAACCGTACTGTCCTAACCACGTTAAGAGTTTCCCCCAAACGGACCAGACAATGGATCATCGGTGGGATTCTGAAACATGTAGAATTCTTGAAAGGATTCGCCATCCGCGTAGTATTTGCGTGGGCCCCTGTTAGTTCCATCTTCGAGCTCGCACAAAGAGCGAAACAGCTCGCGCAGCGATCCACCGATGAAGGGCGAGTGGCCAGTGACCGACCCAGACTGACCAAGCGGATCGTTCTAAAAGCTCAACAACGCCTGGCGCAAGCGACTGCGCAGATGCCTACGACATTCGGGGAAGCAGTGCGCAGAATCGACGCTGCGTGGCCTGGCAACCACACGCGGCGCGTGTACGACGAGCTCAGCAAAAGACAGGCGAGTGTCCTCTCGCAGCTCCGCACAGGGATGGCACCACTGAACATGTACTTGCACAACATCAAAGCAGTGGAAACGAATTTCTGTGAATGTGGCGAGGCAGTCGAGTCGAGAGAACATTTCATCTTTCATTGTGTCAGGTGGACCGAACAACGGCAGATTTTGGGCATATGGACAGGCGAGGAAGACCTCCCGCGTCTGCTCGGAGGTAGTGTCTCGACAGATATCGACGGTTGGACACCGGACATGGATGCAGTGCGAGCTGTAATACATTTCACCCTGGCTAACAAACGATTCGAACGAGACACCAGCACGCGAGGGCGAACGACGATGTAGAAGACTGTCAGCGACGACTCAACAACCCGTACCCTACTAACCATATACTCCGCACACCAATCACGCACCCTCGTGCACACGGCAGGCCCCCGCTTCATCTGCTGAAGATAGGACGATGAACACTTGGAAACACAGCTTCAAGAACACCCGCCAACCAGCAATCACGAGCATTCGAGAGTGAGAGGAATATATAACGTCAAGTCGACTTCATGGTGAAGGACAATGAGTTTGGGAACTGTGTTTGTTTCAACCTCTTCTAGTCAGATGTAAACTTTTGGCCGTAGCTAGTGTGTTGCCCTTTAGGTGCTTAGCGCCGTGCGGAATAAAGTTTATCATTATCACCAGCGAGTACTCTAATTTTTGGGATTGACTCGATTTTCTGAACGTACACGGCTCCTAGAAGTGGTTTTCGGAGTGCTATCACGTCGGTCGCGTCGCCCAGCGCGGCTGTACCCAAATGGGTACTCCATGGCCCCCAGGGGTTGACTGGCCTCTCGAACTCCGCGAGCACGCTACCGAACTCACCAAGTACCTTCGCGATACGCTGAACTGCATCGACCGCTCGCAAGGCCAGACCGTACCGGCCAATCATGTGAGAACTATGATCACGGGGACTCTAACCATGATAAGCAAGACTCAGGACACCGGATCTCACCACCATTCAGGACGCACTCAATATCATGCAAATCGAAGCGAAAGATAAAGCGAAAGAGACTGCAAACGTCATCGAGACAGTCAAAGTGAAACTGAGGAACAATGCGGCAGAAATCAAGCGGAGCATCAAAATTGGAGAAGAGACACGGGTAGCAGCGCGAGAAGCGACGGAGAGGAGCAAGACGGTCGTGGACATGGTCAAGGAGGTGAAAGACAAGGCACCTCTTTCCAGGACACACGGACATTTGAGCTATGCAGCAGTTGCAGCAAATGGAGCGCTTGCATCGGGAACGCCTAGTGCACACGCGGTCAAGGCCGTTTCCCTCCAGGCCCAACGTGAAGTCATCGTGAGCATCAGAAACCCATTGACCATCTCAAAACTGCGAGCCATGAACCCACGTAACCTGAAGTCCCACATTGAACGCGCCCTCGAACAGAGTCAGAATGAACACATTGCACATGCGAAGATAATGTCCTCCAACCAATTGAAGAGCGGGGACTTGAGCCTCAGGACAGCTACTACCTCAGAGACACAGGCCCTCGGACAGTTCGCAGACGACTAGGTCTGCCGAGTCGGTAATGGAGCAAACATCCGCAACCCGACGTATGGCGTCCTAGTACACGGCATCCGTACCAGCACCATGGAGATGGATAAGTTTGAAGAGATCCGGGAGAACATCCTGCAAGACAACCGACCGTTCATACCACAAGCAGAGATCAAATATGTGGGCTGGCTGACCAGAAATGCCCATAGCAAGTCGGCATCGTCGGTAATCATTGAGTTCACTCGGCCGGAAGACGCAAACAAGATCATCGACGAAGGCCTGGTCTGGCAGGGCGAGCTGTTCCAGTGCGAGAGGTACGAGCGACCGTGTCGCTTGAAGCAGTGCCTCAAGTGTCAGAAATATGGCCACATAGGGACCCAGTGCAAGGCAATAACAGCATGTGGCTACTGTGCGCAGGAGCGCAACTCTAGGGATCGCCCGTCGAAGGCTGACCGGACAGCGACCAGGAAATGCGCAGCCTGCGGTGGCGCACATGAGGCGTGGAACCAGAGCTGCCCGACCCGGAAGGAGGAACTCGCTCGGACTAAGGCAGCATACGCGACGCGGGTTCAATACCACCCGGTACCTGAGGTTTCCAGGCCAGACACTCAGCCAGGAGCGGCGACAGGAACGTTACGGAGGACAAGATCATTGAGGGATCCTGTCAAGCCGTCGGAGACGATGACTGCCAGGGTGACCTCTCCAACAGGGAGAGGACAAAAGCGGACCAACACCGGACTGCCGCTTGCAGCGGCATACAAAGAGAACGAGCCACCAAGGATTCTGCGTACTCAGAGACCGCAGAGAGCTGCTAACCCATCGAGGAGGGCGCTTGAGGCTCTCGAGAACAACACGTTGATCCGTACCAACAGCCAGCAAATGGAGATCGACTCTGACGTGGACTCATGAATCCGACTGGCACATTCAAAATACTACAGTACAACGTTCGGAGATCCCGAGATATAGTCATGGCTACTCTGCTACGAGACCCGAGTGTAATGCAGTACGATATCCTCGCCATCCAAGAGCCGTGGAGAAACCCGTTCTTGTCAATAACACACCACCCCGCTAAGGATCGCTTTCACCTTTGTTACCCGGGAGCTGTGGAAGATGGACCCGCCGGGGTATGCTTCTTTGTTAACAAACGATTCGACAACACGAAGTGGCAATTCGAATCACATACGAAAGACGTGTGCTCGCTCCATATCTGGGGCGAGGCAGAAATCCAAACACAGGGGCATCTACACGTTCACAACATCTACAACCCTGGCCTAGCATCAGAAAACCGCGAGAGCGTTTTGCCTCTCCTCTGTACGCTTCTCGAGAGATACGAGCGGGACGAGCAAGTGGTACTGGGTGACTTCAATCTCCACCATCGCTCGTGGGGCGGAGATCGAGTGGTTCAGGAAGATCAGGAAGCCGAGGAGCTCATTGTCATCATGGAGCGCTTCGGCATGACAAACACATTGCAGCAGGGGGTAGTGACGTACGCGGAACGCAATGCCCGAACGACGATCGATTTATGCTTGATCACGCTAGGTCTTCTCGACAGGCTCATCAAGAGCGAAGTGGACGAAGAACTCGACCACGACTCGGATCACTTCCCAATTACTATCATGCTCAATCTGAGTGCTAAGAAGCTGGACAAAGAGCCGAAGAGAAATTGGAAGAGGCTGGACGAGAAGAAGCTTTGTGGAGCGCTCCGACAGACCCTACCGCAACGACAACGACCCAGAACCCAGACTGCGCTTGACCGATACACAACGATGATCGTAGAGGCAATCGATAAGGCAGTCGAAAGGGTACTTCCAAGAACACGACTCTCACCAAAGGCAAGAGAAGGCTGGAATGATGAGTGCACTCGGGTATTGGCAGAGTCGAAGCGACTGCGCCGAGCACACTGTAAAGATCATACGGAGGGAAGCTGGGAAGCTTATCGTACGGCGAGGAACAGGAAGGCAAGGACCATGAGGAAAGCTTTGCAGACGGCACACAGGGAGAAGGTCGCAGCAGCGTTGGACTCCCTGGAGGCTCTCTGGAAGGTAGCCAAGTGGGCCAAAGGGAGAGAGACACTGCCACCAAGCGTGACGCCATCGTTGCGGTGTCCACGGACTGGGAATGAGATCACCGAAGCAAGCGAAAAGGCAGAAGCATTCAGACGCACCTTCTTCCCTAGACCGCCAGCGGCCGATCTAGGAGATTTGCAAGACGCGCAGTACGCCGGACAGATCAGTCTACCGCCGAAAACCGAAAAGGTGATATTGGAAGCCATTAAATCAACATCGCCTTTAAAAGCCCCCGGTCCAGATGGCTTACCGAACCGTGTTTTACAGGCGACGACGGACATCATAGTGAGCCATCTGACAAGCGTCTTTAACCAGAGCTTGCACATTTGCTACTGCCCGGCGCATTTTCGCTCCTCGACTACTGTGGTACTGCGAAAGCCAGGAAAAGACAACTACACGATACCGAAGGCATATCGTCCGATAGCTTTGTTGAACACGATTGGCAAGATCATGGACGCTGTCATGGCGCGCAGATTGAGCTACCTTGTGGAGACGTACCATGTCCTCCCAAACACTCACATCGGCGGCCGAAAACTGAGGTCGACCGAGCATGCACTACACATGATTATTGAAAGGATCTACAAGGCTTGGAACTCTGGCCGTGGCAAAGTCGCTAGTCTGCTACTTTTGGATGTCTCTGGCGCGTTCGATAAAGTGTCACATGAAAGACTACTCCACAATCTGCGCACACGCAGGGTAGACGAAAAGATGGTAATCTGGATCACGAGCTTCCTCGGCAAAAGACAAACAAGGATCACAATGGACGAGTTTACATCAGAAGAATACGCGATCAACACCGGGATCCCTCAAGGATCTCCGCTGTCTCCTATCCTCTACATCTTCTATAACGCTGGTCTTCTCGAGACCTGCGGTCTGGATCAAGACACCACAGCGACAGGATACATTGACGATGCAGCAATACTGGCGTGTGGCGGTACAACCTCGGAGACCTGTGAGAAGCTTAAGCTGGCACTAGAGAAGGCGCAGCAGTGGGCGTCTACACATGCATCCAAGTTCGCCCCTGATAAGTTCCAGTTGACCCATTTCACCAGATCACGAACACGCTTTGACATTGAAAAGGAAATCGAGACCGAGTGGGGAAACATCTTGCCAAGCACAACATGCAAATATCTAGGGGTGGTGATGGACCAGAAACTTAACTGGAAGTCACACATCGAAGAGATTAAAGGAAAGGTGTCAAAGTCGGTCAATGCCCTTGCTTCTCTGGGCAGCTCCACGTGGGGTGTCCGCATGTCCGACATGCGGAAGATCTACCGTGGGGTGGTGGTGCCGCAGATGATGTATGCATGCTCAGTATGGTCTAATTCGAGAGGAAATGGCACTCCGTACACAGGAAAGACACTTCAAATCCTACGAAGCCTACAAGCACGAGGAGCCAGAGCCATCACCGGAGCATTCAGAGCCACGTCAAGCGTTGCACTAGATGTTGAAGCACACCTGCTACCTGTGGTACAGCAGATCGAGAGGCATAACACGGACACCCTAGGTCGTATCATGACTTGTCAGACGGCACCAGAGCTGGACCACATATCGAGGAATTCAACCAGGGGCAGCGCTCGTATGCCCGTCTACACTAGCCCTCTGCGCAATATCAATCGTCGATACAAAAAGACAATCTCAACAAGCGCCTACGCCGTGGAGACTATATCACCTTTCATTGCGCCACCGTGGTGGCGAGGACCTGCCACACACATAGATCAGGAAATAGAGGCACGCTCCATACACGATCGTGAGATCAAGAAAGAGGGTATCAGTATCTACACCGACGGCAGCTGTATAGGCGGCCATGTGGGCGCAGCGGCGGTGTGCCCTGAGACAAGACAAATGAGGAATGCATTTATGGGGACAGACGCAACGTCGACAGTCTATGTAGCGGAGCTAGAGGGCATTAAACTCGCGTTGACAATTGCAGATGTAAAGGTTGATGCTGGCGCGTCTCGAAGACGCACCGACATTTTCGTTGACAACCAGGCGGCCATCCGCTCCCTGGCTAGACCAGAGGGTAGGTCGGGAGCGTACATCCTGAAGCAAATCGCCGCCAGGGTTGAGTCGCTCCAAGAGAAGGGACACATAGTAGTAGTACGATGGATAGCGTCGCATGAGGGTATCGAAGGAAATGAAGCCGCAGACATCGCCGCAAAGGAAGCCACAGGATGGAGAGAGGGCTCAGCATCAGGATCGAGAGCAGACCCACCACCGAAGCTTTATGCACTTCAAACCACGCTCAATATGTGGAGCCGCAAAGGGGCAGCCAAAATGTGGGAGACCAGCTGGCAGCAGGAAACGAAAGGCAGAACCACGTTCAGGCACACACCAGCACCTTCGAAAAAGGTGCTGCAACTACACGAAGGCCTGACTAAGAGGCAAAGTGCCATTCTGGTGCAGCTAAGGACCGAGAAGATTGGACTAGGGATTTCCTCTTTCGCCGAAAAGTGCCTGACATTCTGGATCCAATGTGCACCTGTCAAGAAGGCCGCCAGACAGTGCGGCACATTCTCTTCACGTGCCGCAAGCTCAAGGACATCCGGAGACAGGAACTCGACCATCTGCCGGAAGGGAATGGCCTTCGAGCAATTCTCAGCAAGCACAAAGTAGCCATCAAAGCCATCAGGTTCATAGAACGCGCGCAGATCCTAGGGCAGAGCAGGATCGTGGGAGTAGACGAAGCCGAGCACTGGGGGAAGACTGTAGGTATGCGGATAAAAGAACATAAGGAAAGACTGTCAACACAGCGAGGAGAATATGTGAGCCACCGTCTGCGAACGCTGGCAGGCAACTGAAGACGGTGGCTGCAGAGAGAAAGGGAGAGCGTAGGAGGCAGCTGGTACGGTCAGCACTTCGGTGTCGGACCGGGCGAAGTGGGACGGCCCGTACGGGACGTGTCGGCTGTCTGCCACGCTCTCCTCCACCGGGCATAGCTGCTGGGGAAAGCGGCTGAAAACGAGTGGGATATAATCAAATCAAATCAACCAATTATAACAAACGAGTACAAAAAGGGTGGTATTCTTTTGCAAAGAAGGGCTGGTGTTCTTTTGCATAGCGATACTGCCACGTTGCAACAGAATAGTAGTACTTGCAGAATTTTCAAAGTCACGTTGGTAATAGGCGTAAGATCGAAGGCATCGCCGGCACGAGCCCGGTAAACCGGTCACGTGCTGGCTCATAGAGAAGAGATGATCACGTGGTGCAATCTTTTTGTTGCAACCAATAGAAAGCGGGCTTGGCAGACCCTATAAATCTATAGGTTATAATAGTATAGTCCTTGTGCCTCGGACAATTATTCTTTTATCTTCTGCGTCTTAGAATAACATATCAGATAGTTCTTACATACTTTTCAATTTGTCGTCTTTCGACTACAGGTTACCAGCAAGCTACGACTCTTCAACCTACGCAATTGTACCCAGACAACTCACGAACTACGCCGCTTTTCGAAAATGATTCGCGAAATGCTTCTACAGCTCCGTGCTAAGCCTCTGCAAAATACCGGTTCTGTAGCACGCGATCTGCTCGCAAGCGAGAGGACTTTTCTGGCCTGGGCAAGGAGCGGTCTCGGCTTCATCGCGCTCGGCGTTGCCCTCGAGAAGATGGAAGCCTTTGCTTCGATCTCGCCTCAGTTGCTGCAGCTTGAGAACAAAAATACCAGGACGGCCGCCGCTGTTCTTGTCGGGAGTGGCAGTCTTTGTGTCGCGCATGGATCACAGAGATATTTTGCCTCGCTGTCGCTGATGCGACAAGGCCTGTTCCAGCCCAACATTGTGGGAGTGAGCTTGATGGCGGCGATTTGCATCGGTGTCGCATTTGCAGGAACTCTACTGGTACTGGACAACGAAGGGGGTCGGCGCAAGGGGAAAGATTTCGGCCTTAGCACGTAGATGGGTCGAGATCAGGGGGACGACAGAAGGAGAGAGGAGGCGAGTGGGAGGGGAGGAGGGGTTAGAGGGGGAGACAGGGGGTGAGGAAGGAAAGAGGAGGAGGGAAAGGGATAGTATCCATCCCTTCCCCATCCGCATACAAAGGATCAACACCCTCCAGACAAGCTACAACTTCCGTCTCTCAGAAGCTTGACTTGCGCACAAGCACTTCCGCTGGAAACCCGGGTACGTCGTGATATGGCTACGCCGGTATCTCGCATCAGTACACAGTGGTTCCAATGAAAAATGTATCATAACACCAGATCGCATGAGACACGGAATGTGGGCACTCGACGTGAACAGCTGCAAACGCGTCTTGGTCGACACTGACAAAACGCGCCGGTTGTCCCAATGGCACCAGCCATACATCATTGACGAGTTTACAGCTGATAATAGCGACTGACACGTGGTGTTGCTCCTGGGACGGCCCGCGCATGCATGAAGCCCAGCTCCTCAGGGTCAGATTTGCTACACATGACAAGATCGATCGTTTGACCGCTTGGCGCTCACTTGAATTTACCGCGTACACATGACCTTGTTTCGTCACAAATGTAACCCTATCTAAAACAAACTGCTAAGGGGTTGCCTCATGAGCCAGACAGAGAAACGTAATGGATCCATGTTGGAAGAAAGAGAAGAACGATGATTTTCCTCACAAGTTACATGCAGATTCACTGTTCCGAAAAGTAGTGGGATACCAGAGGATCGTAAGTCGCGTTCCCGTAAGCCGAACCTCCGAATTCAAGATAGCCCGAGGAATATGGCTGCGGGTACCGGTCGGTAATCTGGGAAGCGTTGCCCATTGTCCAAACCGACTGCATACCTGTTCGAAAGCGACTCACACGTTAGCGGCGACGAAAGCAGACTCGAAAATCGCGAAGCGGCGGAAAACTTACCCATGATCATGTGCTGCAGGCTGTGACAATGCATCAAGAAGACGCCGGCGTCTTCAACCTTGAGCCTCCAGGCTCTCCACCCGCTGGTGCTGTTGGCCGCACCTATCGACCCGTATCTGTACAGCAAAGTCGTGTCTCGCTTGATTGGAGTGTACCCTTCCAGCCTCCTTGCATTATTGTCCTCGTCGTAGGTTCCGTTCCCACTGCCAATATCCCATATATGGCCGCCGTGCACGTGCAGAGGGTGTGTGTGGAATTGCGGATCCGGAATGTTGCTGTTTTCCCAGATTATGTCAATCACCTCGCCAATCTTCGCCGGGAAGATCTGGTTCGCCGGATCCCAGCCGCCATTGGCTAAGGCTGCTTCGTAACTTGGCATTGCGGCCTCGCCATGCTTGTAGATGTCGACGAGGTACGGGCTGCGGGGAATGTCTTCGTTCCAAGAGTTGTCATTGAACGCCCACTTCGCGGTAGTCGAGAAGTCGCTGCCGTTCCAGATCCCTTGCTGGGTGACTTTGATCCTCAGGGTTCTGGTCGGGGACCGAAGGAAGTCATCAGTCGATGCCAACGGCTGGAGCGAATATTCGAGCCAATCATATACTGTCTCTGGGAGAGAGACAGGCGATTTGGTGGGGACGGTCTGAGGGCTCTCCGCGTCGGGGAGATCGTACTGCAGCAATGCATAGGCATACCAATCTTTGCGGCGTTCGCGGTTCTCGAGCCCTATCCAGAACGAGGACCTGTTCGTCTCGCGCAATTCTACCTCTGACATGGTGCGTAACAATGCGCTGAACCTCTGGCCTGGGGCTACATTGATATGGTCGGTCGAGAATGGTTGGGAGTACGTGCCGTCGGCCTCGATGATGGTAAGATTGGCGTGCGACTCTATACCCAGGGTCACGATGGTTTTCGCGGTTGCACCGATGAAGCGAAGGCGGTATGTTTGCCCGGGTCTCACGCGGAGCACGTGTGGGGCGCATGACGAATCTGCTGCGCCGCCCAGTCCCGAGTGTCCTGTTTGTCCGTTGACGACGATCGAGGTCACTGCGCCGGCTCCATCGAAAGGATCTGCTAGGAGGCCTGAAACAATCTGTTCATCGGTGTGGTTGTAGTAGTCACCCATCACCAAGGTGATATCCTCGATGTACTCGTACGGGGGAGTACCACGATCTTCCACGATGAGGGCGCCATGCGCGGTGATAGACTGGTAGCCAACGTGAGAGTGGTAGAAGTAGGTGCCGGCGTCGCCTATCTCTGGCCTAACCTCGTAGTCGAAGAAGTGCCCAGGGGCGATGGGCCATTGGGAGACTTGCGGTGTACCGTCCGAGAAGGGGGCCATGCGTTGTGTCAAGCCGTGCCAATGGATCGTCAAGTTTTGATCGAGGATATCGTTGTACACCCGAATCCAGTGCGTTTTCCCCTCTCGCAAGCGAATCGTGGGGCCTGGATCAGTGCCATTGACGACGACGGAGGAAGGGCGAGCGTGACAATTGATAGTGAGGTTCTCGGACGTCGCGCGAAGGATGTGATGTGGCGTAAAATGACGATCGTGTACATGGCGTGCCGCGGAAGACAGGACACCATGAAGGCCGCACGCCAGGAACGGCAGCAGAGATAGGAATGACAACATGTGTATACGCGCGCGTGTGGGTGGCGTTCAACGACAGTGAGGCCGCGAGGGACGATTGTTCCAAGTTACTTATGGCAGCGAACGGCAATCAACTTCCGAAACCCGCGCATGATCTTTTCCTTTCCTGTTGCGATCAAACAGCCTCGGAACACAAACATAGACTAAAGTGTCGATCACATGGAAACACTATGCTTGTCCTGCATGATCAACACGGTAGCGCTGTGCATTTACACGCGAAAGATGCTATGTGACACTGAAAAGGGTCCAGCTGGTCCAGCTTCGCCGGGAGAGTGGGTCAGGTAGTTTCACCCGGGGACGCACCGGGCTTCTCCAAGACCCCGACAGTATCCTCGGGCCTCAAGGATCCTTGAGCCAAGTATAATAGTGTGGTAGGCTTCCCTGGGAAAACTCCATTGCCGAAGCCAAGCCGCCACTGGCTCGATGTGTTTCTCCTTCGGGGGCCTCCCGCATCCCAGGCAAGAGAACACGGAGTCAAAGAATCGACACCAATCACCTGTGAGTTCAAGTCTGCGCGTATGCTTATCCTCATGCCTCAAGCTCGCTCCTTTCATTTCTCCCGAGACAGTCAGGGGACGATGAGACATAGGTCATGTAGGTACTGACACGTCACAGCGTACGCAAACCCCAAGTGCCCCCATCATGTCCAGCATCAAGGCGAGGGCATATTTCGCGGCACCATTGCGTATAGATACGCTGCTCGAATTGGAGCTCCTCATCTTGACTTTCGGCATCAGCATACAAGACGCCATCGCCTTCCCGGACTTCAAACGCTTTGCTTCGAACCAAACCGGAAACACGGTCGTTTTGGCCGTCGGTGCACCTGGTCTCGGCGGCGATCAATTCGACCTGCGTAACATTGGCGTCAGCCTGAGCACGTTCATCGCGGGCGCCACGATGACGGGCCAATTCAGGGTGGGCGCCTGGGCCTGCATGGCACTAAGCAGGTTAGACACTACGACTGGCGCCTGGGCGGTGATGGCAGCGGGTGTTTTAGATGTTGGTAAGCCGGCGGCATCGCCACAATACCACACGTTTGGATATTTGTTGTGTCGAAGGGTGGCGTCATTCACATCTACGAATCCAGCTTCGTTCGCCAATACGCTCTCCTTGACAAAGGCGTGGGGCCCCATCTTGGGGACGGCATGCAAGAGGTCGAAGTGCCTTCTCACCTCGCCCTTACCGTCGGCCTGTGCAAGGACGGCGGTATTGCCTTCGATGGCGACCAAGTCATGCTGGAACAAGCCCTCGACGTTCCTTTCCTCGCGGAGTTGGTTCAGCTTCTGGCTGTGTGCTGGCACTCCGAACATGACGGGCACGGCCGTTGCAAAAGCCATCTGAATGGGGGACGCGGCAGGATGATCCGCGTTGTAAAGTCCGGCTCGCTTCCACCCGTCCAGTGCAAGCCACATGATCTTCTGCGGGGCTCCGGCACATTTGACAGTGCCGGCAGGGTGAGTGAACAAGGCTTTGCCCTTGGCGAAGTCGGCGAGGTTACGGGCGGTCTTGTCGCAGATTTCGTAACTGTAGATGGACAAGACGGGAGCGTGAGGGTCAGAGACTGCATCCTGCAATCCGCGGATACTGTTGAAGTCGACCTTGATGCCAGGACAGACAACGAGATGTTCGTAGCTGATCTGCGCGCCGTTGCTAAGAGAGAGCGAGTGCTGATCAGGGTCGAAATCTCGAACCTTGTCGTTGTAAAAGCGGACCTTGGCATCGACCATGTGCGCCAGCTTCTTCTTCAAATCATCTTTGTTCTTGAGGCCACCTCCGACGAGCGTCCAGCCAGGCTGGTAGTGGTGCACTGGGCCGGGTCGACGAGGGCGATATCATCGTGGGTGAAACGGCCGGAGCGGAGCAACTGGTTGCTGATGGTGATTCCAGCACTGCCTCCACCCACAATAACCACCTTGTGGCTGCGTGAACTCGAGACGACGGGTGGCAAGTCGGCGCTGGAGGCGAGCGAGCGCCGTGGTTGGGAATTCAGGGCGCGAACACCAGAGCGCGCGGCGACGGAACGCGGGAGGTGCGAAAGAGTAGACAGACGAACAGGCATGATGAATAGGATAATGTGGCTTGTGGAGATACAGTAGCGTATGGAGATGGGTTGATGGATGGATCAAAGGAATGAGAGGATTCGCATCGTGGCCATCAGCCAAGCCGGGGAGCGAAAGTCAGCATTATGTACGAGCGCATCCTTGAATGCACATAACCCCGAATGCCCCAGGAGGCGACATGGCTCGACATGGAATCGTGAGATCACGATAATGCATCGACAATGCAACGATAGCAATGAATAAGCAGTCTGCGAAGAAAAAAAGTCCCACACCACCCCTGCTGATAGGTCCCACAGCGCCACCGCTGCCACCATCCACCATCCACAGTGATCCTTTAGCCTCGCCGACTTAGCCCGCGCAGGAAAAGGAGAAGGAGGAGGAGAATCATATAGCAGTAGTGAAAATGCCAAGACAATACCAAGGCCAGAGTCGCCGAAGCAAGGTAGACCTCCCCTTGTCCATAAGCACATCTTCGGACATACTAGACCCTGCCTGCCTGCCTGCCTGCCTGCCTGCCTGCCTACCCTGCCCTGCCTCGAATGGAATATGTTGCCTACATAGCAGTACCCTGCCCTACAAACCTACATAACTACTTATCTACTACCTGCACACACACGTAGCATACATACCTAATCTCCCATACTGCTACAGAACCTGCCTACTACTACGGCAATGATCATGACTCTTGCATCCTCCCTCCGCGCCGTCGGAAGTGCGCCTCAACTGTGCAAGTTGGCGAACCATTCCGTCGCATCGCTGGCCCGCGCCAGAGCCATGTCCACATGCCGTCAAACCTCGCTGTGTCTTGCCACCACAAAGTCCTGCACAACCACGATCGCAACAACACTGTGTCGTCTACATCTCTCTCCCCGGCCACGGCGCACTCCGCACCTTCGCCTCGTCAACGCGTGCCCACCACGTAGATCCGCATGCGGACGCTGCTACTACTAGCGAAGGCTCGTCTGTCCTCGAGCAGGACCCCACCGTGCACAACTCCTTCGACAAGGTGACCCGGCTCATGGCAGCACGTGGTAGCCGACCCAGCTACCTCCATCGCAGCCATCATAGATCCCGTCCTGACCTTCGACCCTATGACCGGCAAAATCTCGACAGAGTCCGCCGACGCACTCATGCAAGTCGTCAACGACAGTGGCTACAAAGTCGACCTGATCCTGGAGACCTACGCCCACGCGGACCACATAACGGCCGCCTCGTATCTCCAGCATCGCCTCAGCCGGGAACACGGCCGCCGGGCCCGCATCTGCATTGGCAGCCGCATCACACAGGTCCAGAAGATGTTCGGAGAGTGCCACAACATCCCGGCCCAGAACTACGAGGGCTCATTCGATCAGCTGTGGGAGGACGACGAAACGTTCAAGATCGGCGATATCACCGCCAAAGCCATCCATCTGCAGGGCCATACCCCCGACAACCTCAGCTACAAGATCGGAGGCAACGTGTTTGTCGGCGATTCAGTATTCAACATTGATCTCGGGTCCGCCCGCGCTGACTTCCCAGGCGGCAGCGCAGAGGCAATTTTTGACTCTGGCCGCAGGCTCTTTGCCCTGCCCGACGATACAAAGATCTGGATCGGCCATGACTATCCGCCCGAGGCACGCGACGAGCCCGTGCCCTTCATGACGGTCAAGCAGCAGAAGAAAACCAACAAGCACCTCCGCGATGGCACGGCAAAGCAGCAGTTCATAGAGATGCGTCGCACGCGCGACAGCACCCTAACGTCTCCGAAGCTGCTGTACCAGTTGCTGCAGATGAACATACGAGCCGGTCGACTGCCCGAGCCTACGGCGGCCGGCGAGCGTATGCTTCAGATGCCGTTGAAAACCGAGGTTGCCTGGTGATGTGTGGCTGGGGAAGGAAAGGCGTTTGTTGTCAATAATCGCGACACTGAACAGCAATGTCTGTTGGTATTCTTTTTTTGATTGCGGGGCGAGCAATGCAAGTCAATCTCCACGCGAGCGACGGTTGGCGATGTTTCTATCTTCAGTATCTCGTGCATTCATTCATCCATGGAACCAAGTGCGAACCTGATGATCTGCCTTCCATTTGGCGATTTCGTGCGGAAGCTCCGCGAAACTCTGGTAGGAAAAGAAGTAAGATTGCCACGAGGCTAAAGAGACTTTTCGCGAGCGCAAGAAAGCACGTGGGAAGCGTTGCTACCGTTTGCGTTTCGTTTGACATACGCGTGGAAAGGCTCAACGAAACCATACTACTATTGAACGACCCCTACTCGGAAAAGTAAGAATAGAAAAAAGTAGCAGTCTCGTAAGGAGTGTAGTATCGAAACCACAGTACTTGTTTGGAAAGAGTGACAATAAATATATAAGAAAGGGCAAGTAAAATTTCGCTCAAATGTTGAAGAAGTTGCCCTGTATATTATCTGTCGCAAACAAATCAAACCATGTGGTATTGTTGAAGACTTGTCCGGCATCCACTTCATTGAACTGGAAAGACGGAGATACAGCTGTTTCATCCCTGGGTGGCCGCGGCGAAAAGAGATTCTCGGCCACGACTTTCAGACAGTGCACCGCGTTCTGCGCAAGCGTCCATGTCTCGCCCATGCGTTGCAGTGTTCCGAGCATCAACACGACCCTATCTCTATGCTGTTGTAGACAGTCGAGACCACACTGATGCAAATGGATCATCCCTACAGACAATTGGACCACACAGCCCAGAATCAGGCCACAAATGAAAAAGGGCGAATGATGTTCAAGCGGTAGTGGGATGGAGGCCAGGTTGGACAGCTCCTTGGACGCAGCGATTGCCTTGATCGTATGGTGTCCAGACGTAGGGGCTAGTTGCGTGTAGCCTCTTGCACAAGCGATCTCGCTCGCAGACGGTATCGTAGCCGGTAGATCGCTTCGTGGGAAATGAAGGAATATGCTAGCGCACGAGATGAAACAGCGCGCTTGAAAGAGCATGAGGTCGACTTCTCCAGACGAGTCGACCATGTCTATCTTACAGGCCGGTAGGTTGTGCTTCCAGCTTGCAAGCGCGTTATCCAGTGCCTGGATGTTATCCGGAGTCGCCTCGTCAGTGGCGGCGAGGGATAGAACCCGGCCGACTATGCGGACGGCTTCGATCCGGTACGAGATGGATGGGAAGCTGAGATTCAAGTCGCGCGAGAACACCCTGTCTTCAAAAGCCCGGACTGTCAAAGGGTTGCTTTGATCACACTGACCCGACTCATACACCTGCTGTGCACAGGGCAAAAGCGGGTGCAGTCTTGCGGAAGCCGTCTCATGGGTGGAGCGCCGGTTGACGGCAGCGAGATATACATCCACTGTGTACAACTCCCACCATGTCCTTTTAAAGCTCTCTTCGACTAGCGGGGATTGGTGAGCGTTAGCTTGCGCGAACGAAGGATCGTTCATGCCTAGACTCATGGCAATGGCGGCGGCTCTCGCGACACACGATGCAGCTTCTTTCTGCTGTTGGCAAGAATGGAGGACGATGGCGTAAAGGACCAAGGCTTGGACGCGGTGGACCGTGTGCTCGTCAACCTCGGTCATTACGGCTGAGACTGCTTCGCGGAGGACAGATGCATCGTCGGGGGCCGGCCTTGCATAGTGAAGGCCAACAAAACAGATGGTCAAGTCGAGGAACCGTGGATAATGCTGGGCAGCATAGAAAGACTTGGGTACCAGGAAAGGATGCACAGGGAAGAAGTTGCTATAAAACAGGCCTAAGAGTCGGTCACGGTCGGCATCACGAAGAGACCATGGCGCTGGGGTGGCTGCTGTTGCTGCCGGCGTCGTCGCTAATAAGTCAGAGAGTGGTGGGATACGGTGTTGTTGCTGCTGCCGCTGTTCTTGTTCTCCTTGTTCTTGTTCTCCTTGTTGTTGTTCTCCTTGTTGTTGTTGTTGTTGTTGTTGTTGTTGTTGTTGTTGTTGTTGTTGTTGTTGTTGTTGTTGTTGTTGTTGTTGTTGTTGTTGTTGTTGTTGTTGTTGT
>NW_027191533.1:19240-27303 GCF_011745625.1 Cladosporium halotolerans
TTGTTGTTGTTGTTGTTGTTGTTGTTGTTGTTGTTGTTGTTGTTGTTGTTGTTGTTGTTGTTGTTGTTGTTGTTGTTGTTGTTGTTGTTGTTGTTGTTGCTGTATAGGCCTGACCATCGGATCTGTCAAGGGCGCGGGCTGGCTAAAGAAGGATTCCGGCGGGGTGAGTAGCGAGGCTCCCAATTGCCGTTTTGCCATATAGGTGTTTATGGCTTCAAAAGAGCGATCAGAGGAAGGAGGTCTGCTAAGCCTTCTTCTGTGGATGCGCCGACCCATGCCCCGGCGAGATGGCGTGTATTGGCAGCTGAGAGAGTCAGCGACACAACGGCCGCAGGCGGGCGCAACTGCGTCGCATTTGAGATGCTTTCGTCTGCAGGCATCACAAGCGCGTGGCGAGGGATGGGATATATCGACGTCGACCGACGACGGGGCGGATGGAGTGGGTGTCATGTCATTGATATAGAGCACCGAGCACCGAAGGCTGATGTAGTGCTAGTGAGAATTGGTGGTATGTTAGGCGCAAAGCACTCGAGACATGCTACTGTATGTACGTTAGCAGTAAACTCGAACTGTGTTTGCCACGATTAGTCATGTAAATCCGCTTATGGCAGGTCGAGCGACTCCCGCGCTGCCGAACAGGAGCACAGATTGTGTCACGAGTGTCTGCACTGTAGGCGGGTACCTAACTGCCTACGAGCACTCTTATCGCTGACCTCCACATGATGCCGTTACTGGTCCCCGTAGGTCTTCAACGCTCACTCCCTCCCTCACCTTCCCACTTCCCCGGCAATCCCGATATCGGCATTTGACGTCATCGTGGCACAACGCAGCACAGCACATCATGTACACTCATCTATCTGTCTGTCTACACATGGCACCAGCGCTTAGCCGCATGCTCGGCGTAACAATCGCCGAACCCTAGCTGAGGGAGCCTCAAGTAGTACTCGCCCTGTGGTGTAGGTTTCGGCAGGCGTCCTCCGCGCATGTTGATCTGCAGCGAAGCATGCAACAGCTCCGGGTCGCCCAAGCCAGCATCTCGCTCATCACGCATTTGCTGGAACGCTTGCTCCGTAACGTGCTCGTGCACATGGCGGTTGCCCTGCCTCTGCTCTTCCACGCTCATGTACGGCACGGGGCATCGACGTTCGGCCGCGCTGGGATCATCGTGTCCGGTCCACAGCTTGTGACGGCTCGGAAGCCCGAGTAACTTACGTGTCGACTTGTACAGTGCTTTGGAGCTGCCCCCGGGAAAATCGCAGCGCGCAGTGCCCAGGTCGGCGTTCAAGACGGAATCGCCACAAAACACATTTTCTTCGAGGCCAAAAGCACTGTCAGCGAGTCCGAGTGAGAGCATCATCAGTGACGCTTTGGGTTGGGGCCGACCTTACCTCCAATGATGTAACCCACGTGATCTGCCGTGTGGCCGGGAAGGTGCACGATTCTCGCTTCGAGCTCGCCAATGGGAAATACCTCGTCGTCTTCCAGAAGTCGATCGAAAGCACTGCTCAACTCGGCGCTTGGGACACCATATTTTGGCCCGAAAAATTGTTGAGCATCGCGAATTCGGCGGCCGATGCAGACAGCCGGCCTGCACGCCTGGTGTGGCTCGAGAACGCTCTGGAGGTATGAAGCGGCGGTCACATGGTCTGCATGGACATGCGTCTCTAGGATGTGGACGATTCTGTAACCTTTCTTCTTGACCAGTGATACCAGGCGGTCTGCGGTCTCGGTAGTGACGGTCCGCGTGGCTGCATCAAAGTCCATGACCGGGTCGATGATGACAGCATCCAAGGTATTGGGGTCCGCGACGATGTATTGCCAGGTGCCTGTTTTGGGGTGATGGACGCTATCGACTGTGGCCATCGGCGTTGTGATCTCTGTGTGCACGCTGTTGGGGGCGTCAAATACTAGCTCGGCCCTGTCCATGAAGTGTCGATCGAGATAAATCTCGAAACGCAGAAGGGACGACCATTTACTTTGATCTGTCCAGGGCTGGTGTTGCAAAGACGCTACTCGAGGGCAATAGGCGAGACTGCTTGTGCCGATCTGGCGTTTGCCCACAAGTGAAGGCTTTGGATTGGAAAGTAATGGCTTCGGGGATGGTTTCTGCCGAATGGAATTGACACGCAAGAAGCGAAGGCAGCTCATGTTTGGGATTTTCGATGGTATCTACAATAATAATGGTGCACGTCTTTGTTGTACATACATGTATGAAAAGGAAAAGGCTGGCAAGGTTGGCGAAGCCCACTCCAGTAGCTACTTTCCAGGCACGTATAACATGTACTCGTGGTGGGGTCACGAGCCTCCATGTACCTAGCTACCTTAAGTCGCCGAGATAAAGCATCGGCCTTAAGCTCAGCACTTGCGAGGCACCTTATCAGCTCATGCTCATACTTGCTCCTCTTGAGACAGATCTGCATGCTTGTAGATCGTGACTGTACGAGCCCACCCTGAAAGCTTACTCTGCTCACGACGAGTCGGACTACACGGAGTCCCCGAGATTCGGTGTTACTGTTTTGCGGGCATCCCGAAGTCACCGAGAGTGGCACATTCCTGTCTGGTCTCAGGGACTTGAAAATTAATTACATTGCTATGAGACCGGACGCCAGCCTTGATCTAGAGTTTGAGTTTGATAAATCAAAGCATTTGTATACCGTGTCTCGAACATCCCAGACACCCCCACCTCAACAGCGTCCACACGACAAGCGATTAGGGAATCAGTGCAGCCCGAACATTCGACTACCTAAAAATTTCTATTGAACGTTCTTCAACGCCATGGCATCCGCATCAGTAATGACTGCTGTTACGGGTACTGATTTCGGTGCGGCACTCGCGGCTTTTGGCGCAAACATGCCCTTGGTAAATTATTGATCAGCTCCGTCCAACCAACTTCCACATAGTCCATGTACTTGCGACAGTTGTGGGACCGAGCGCGTAAATAAGACCGGTGCCATTGCGATACAAGGCGTACATAATTATCTCACCCTCAGATTCCCGACCTCGCCGTAGCCGTTGTAGCAAACTCCTCTCAGATTCCAGCTTGAGGGCTGTGGTTGTGTATTTCCTCCTTTGTCTGTGGCCCTGCCGAATACCGCTCGGTCTTCTCCAGGCTCAAGCTTCAGTTTCGTTTCCCATAACTTCCAGGTCCACTTGCTGTCTTTTTCGTGGGGGAGCAACTGCGCTTCGGACCAATCCTCACCATCGGCGGAGACCTCAACTTTGACGACGGGTCCGTCGTCTCCGCCCGGCAAGGCATACCCCTTCACCACCGCGTAACCAAGCCGATCTAGTTCAACTGTGCTTCCGCTCTCCGGCGACACCACCACGGAAATTACAGGCATTTCCATCAGAGGCGGTGTGTCCCGCCAGAACGGCTTTGCGCTCTCCGAGTCAACCACCTCTTCAGGCAACACTTTGTAATCAAAGTGCATGTAATGGTTGCTGCTCATTCCACGCTGCACCGTAATGTGATCAAGCCACTTCACCGATCTCGCACCTGCAACTCCCGGTATCAAAGCCCGCACTGGAAATCCATGCTCTCTCGTCAGCGGCTGGCCGTTCATCATCAAGGCCAATATCACGTCCGCGTCCTCACGCAGGACTCTGCTCATGGGAATCGATGATCCGAACCAGCCTGCGTCTTGGCAAGGCACTGCGTTACACGCGAAGGCCACGCTCATGTCGTTGTCTTCGTGACGCACGCCGGCAAATAGCAAGACGTCTCGCACTCTGGGCCCACGCCAGACACAGTTCATCACAGCGCCAGAACCCCAGTCTATCCCTTGCACTTCCTTGAGCAGAGTCCGCATGGTATGGCGACGATTGCCTGCGCATTGCAGAGCGGAGGTGACCTCGTGTTGAACAAAGTTATTGTACAGATCGTTTATTGTGAGAGAGAGAGGCTTCAAGACCAGACCATCGATTCGGACGCTATGCGTGGATACGTCAAGCTCGCGAGGAATAGAACAGTGGTTGCGGTCATAAGGCTGAATAGGTAGAGATGTAATGAATGAGGATATCAGAGTTTTTGAATCGGGCTCGCGGTTGAGGGGAGATGCCTCTGGGTCGGGCATGTTGAGTTGCGGATCTTTTGGTTTATTGATGGTGGGAGGCTTGTCGAAATATAGCTAGCCTCGGTATTCAATGATAGGACCCACTATTCATGAGATGGGAGTTGTCACGACAAGTGCAAGACTCGACTAGGGCTATCTTGCCACTCAGGTGTTTCGAGTATAGCTAGATCTAGTCCTGAAGGTTAAGCTCGCATGAAGTCATAGATATGTCATCACTTCGGATAAATGCCCGAACGCGGCGAAGCTATACTAGTCTTTCTAATATCGACTCTCTACGTTAAATAGTTTCGGAGTAGAAACCTAAGGTCCCCGATAGATATCGGCGACTTAAGTTTAAGACCTTTCCTTAAGTACGCGTCTCGAACTACTAGGGCCCGCCTTCCTATTTATAGGCATAACCAAATTATGTATTCTTATTATAGATACTAATAGCTACTTAACTATAAAGTATCCTCGCTTCTTCTATACTAACTTCCCTTAGTAGAAATCGCGCCTTAACTTATCTCTTTCTAGCCTAAAGCCTCTACTTATACGTAAACGCTAAATTAGTATAAGTAGCCTCTCTAGTAGTCCTCGACTAAGATCTCTATTATATTAAACCCGGATAGATTAAAGTAAATCGTTATACCTTTCGTATATTAAGATCTATTCCGATCGACGCTTCTTAGATAGGGCTAAGCTTATCTCTCTTATACCCCTATTAGTATATATACGGAAATTATAATACTAATAGTTACCGTTAAAAGTATTTATAATCCTAAAACGAGTATATAGTAATATATCGTTATAGATCCTAAAATTTTAGATACTATTATTATCGATCCGGTTATAGACTTTAATAGAGCTATATAGACTATTAATATAGATACCGCTAATCGTTTAATATCCCTAGTTAGGATAAAGGGCTCTAGAATACTAAGTATACTAGAAACGTATATTTATATAGACTATATTACCGCGGCCTTATACGTTAAGAGAGTTTTCGAGCGAGACTAAGGGTTTAAGCTACCTATTTATATCGGTAGCCGAATTCGCGATTTCTAATAATTTTTCGGGCCTAAATATAGTATTCTACCCGCTATATTAAGTAGTGCTTTTAATTAGCCGAAATCGGTATAATATATCGTTACGTTATTATACTAGGTAAGTAAGGTAGAGGAATAATAATATCGGGAATTCGGAGATTTAGAGTTATATTAGCTTAGGGTCTACGTCGAACTATTATTACTATTATAACGTTATTAAGCTACCGGTCCGTAATTTCCTACCCCCTATCGTTATCTTATATTTACTTTATATATATCTCGTTATATATCTAACTTATCCCACCTACCTTATTTTACTATAGCGCTTCTAAAACCTAGTATTTTATTAGATAACGTTTTACCTTTAGTTCTCTAATTATAATACCTTATAGATTAACCTTAAATTATTCGAATATTAGTAAGCCACGATTACTAAACTAGAATCGTATCGGGATAAGACGTTAAAGCCCCCTTTTAAAAATATTTCGCGCGATATTCTTATAGCTCTATACGAAACCCTATAGAATACTAGCTCTATAGGACGCGATTTACTTACGGGCGAACGAACCTTCCTAGCCTAGGCTAGAAGCGGCCTTAATTTTATCGCTTTCGGGATTACTCTAGAGAAGGTTAAAGCCTTTACTACGATTTTAGCTTAAGAACTATAATATTTAAAGCCGCTACCGTACTTATCGGTAGTCGTAGTCTCTATATAGTATACGATACGTAAAAATACTTTAGCTCCCTTTCCTTAATACGGTAAGGTTTATTCTAGCTAAATATAGCTAAAGTAACTCTAATAGCTACGGCCTATATAAGTATTTTTATAGGAATATTACTAGTACTTAATAGTAATAGAGGTCGACGTAAGGGTAAAGACCTTAGAATACGGTACTATTAAAGAGCGGTTCGCCTATAGAGAAATCTAGGCCTCGTACTAATTAAGAGAACGGGAGGAAACTCTCTTTACCTATCTTAATATTATAGGGGAGTAACGTCTATATTAAGGCTCTACGTAGTATTTAATATATTCGATACCGTTAGAGGGAGGTTTACTATCTAAGTCTACTTAAAAGAGGACGGAGAGCTAAGGCCGTTCTACTATACGCGGGCCTAGCTCGCGTATACTCTTAGGGCTTATTCTTTTATACTAGTATACTATACCGTCGACGCGATAAGTCGTAGATTCTAGCCGCGTAGTAAGGAAGACTAGGTTCTCCCTCCGCTTTAGTACCTTATAGTAGGTAATAATTACTATACGTAGCGTAGGCTTTAACTTAGCGAGTAGATAGCGTATCCGCTACTCTATAGTATATAGGTCTATCTACTTCTTAAGCGTAGCTAGCTCCGTCGTAAATACTTATACTATCTAATTCTCGTCTTACTTAGCTACCTTATAAGCTATAGTAGTACTAAGACTACGATTTACTAGGTCCTTAACGACGTCTAGTATACACGTATTAAAGTCCGCCTAGGAGTACGATTCTAGATAGGAGATAGTATAGTTCTAATACTACGTCTTCTACGGCTCGCTAACGAGGAATATAATACTATATAGTACCTTCTCGCTCTCTAACTAGTACGCCTCCGGGGCTAGAGCGAATACTAGGTTTAGGGATTAGATAAGATTATAAGCCTCTTTTAGGGTCTTCTCCTTAAAGGTCTCCGGCTCCTTTAGGCATAGTCGGCTTACGGGCCCTTATTAACTTACTATCGTAGAGCGCGCGCTAGTTACGATACTTACTTAATCGTCTATATCTACCTCCCTAAGGTTTAATCCTACCGGGGTATAACCGGTATTATCGCGTCTCTATAGCGTCGCGAGCTACTATTCTAATAGCGTAATCTCTATTTAGTTCTAAAGCGCTTTATGCCTACGCCGTAGGCGAGCCGCCTACTCCTTATCTACGTTTTCCTCCTCTTCTAGCCTCCGTTCCTCCAAGTCCCCCTGATAGGATAGGTAGTAAACGAGTACTAAATAGTTTGTTTAGTTCGTTCGGACCCCGTTAAATAAACGAATAGATAACTGATTACATAATCGATCGAATGAACAAATATACCTGTTCGTTCAGCATGTTCAGGGTGTTCAGTGTGATGATAAGACAAACCCAACCCTAACCCTCGATCACCGGGACGGGCATCCCGCGCAAAGCAGCCATGGCTTGTGAGATCACCCGGGAAAGAATATGCGGGGAACGCGACCGTGTCGCGACTGCCCGCGCGTTAGACCACTTCATGTTCCACAAATTACAGCATGAGCGTCCAATCCGACTCTCAAGGTTCAACAAACCCGCAGCCAAGCGTTCCACACGGAGCTGAGCAAGATGAAAGTACAATAGCCCGGTGTTCACCAACGATCCTATGTCGCGCTAGGTCGCGAGCCACCAATCTTGTGCCGACACCACCAAACAAACAGCCGAAGAGTAGTTGGATCTGGAGGCATGGAGAAGCCGTGACCGATCTGAAGGACGACTTGAACAAATGGCTCTGCCGAATCTGCTACGAGCAGCCATCGCAAAGCTTGGTCGTGTGCTTGCCATGCGAACCTACGAACCAACCAATCCGTCACCTCGTACGATGCCATGGATTCGACAAGTCCGGCGGCAAACATGCGCTGAAGCGCTCGCATGATGGCGCACATCCAGATGGAAATGTGGCGGTCATGATGATCAAACGTCAGAGACGTTCGCAAGAGGAGACACTCGATCGCGAGGGCTGGAAAAGGACGTACGTGGAATGGCTTGTGTGTAGCAATCAGTCGCTACGCCATGCTTCGGGAGACAAACTCAAGGCATTGATTTCGTCAGAAATCCGATAGTGGAGCCTCTGGTCCCGCAGAGTCACCACGCGCCGCGAGACTGGATCCTCGATGCTTTCACTGCCGCGAAACCCGTGGTCATCGAGTCTCTGCAGATGGCAAGAAGCACAATAACTGTCAGTTTCGATCACTGGCTAGCGGATAACG
>NW_027191534.1:0-26806 GCF_011745625.1 Cladosporium halotolerans
CCATCCGTTTTCTTTATCAGACTGGCAGACTGTCTCGTTCTTCGGACATGAGGGTCGGGTGAGGTGTTGGCTAATCTCTCGGGTCATGAGTGCAAGGCGACATTCGTTGTAATGTTAGGTAGCGATTAGGGACGGCTCATACGGTCTCCGTGCATAGCCTGAATGAGAATCATCATCATCATCATCATCAGGTGACAGAATGGGCGAAATGGGACGGCCCGTACGGGAAGTGTCGGCTGTCTGCTGCGCTCTCCTCCACCTGGCATAGCTGCTGGTAGAAAAGCGGCTGAAACCGAGTAGGACATAATCGAATCGAATCAAACCCCATTTTTTCACATATGAGACTGCACATAACCCTGCCGCAAATTCTCGTCGCCGTCTTCCGGACCCTTTTGCAACACCGTTGACAAGAACGTATGCTGAAATTCGCCCAAAACCAGGAACGCCCGGGTTCGCGGAAGCCGGCGGGCGTCAGCAAGTCTCCTGTAGGCCACATGAGACGTCGCGTTTGGCTTTGGACAACCAACGAAACTCTTATCATTCCCGCGGCTGATATCCGAGACGAAGCCTCGGCTTGATGGCGCGCAGCAGAGGACGTTGGCGTCCGCTAGAATTCTAGTTCGTCCCCAGATTTGCCCTGCGAGCCGGATTCGCTTTAGACGTGTGTTTCCACCGTTGGCGTCCCAATGACGAAATTTGCAGGGTAGGGGCTTTTTGAAAGAGGCGTGCAAACCGCTGGGGGCCGCTCTGCACCCGTCAGTGCCGCCCTGCCAATTTATTTCGACGATTTCTGCTTCTCCTCAAACGCTGTTGATATAGTCACTGCAGCATCATAGCCAAATGGCCCGGCACCAAGGGTTACCACACATATAAAGACCCAGTTCCACACTCGTCACGCTGTCTGCAGCTCTACCAACTCTCTCACACCTCCGCGTACCATACGACATCTTCGGCCTGCCTCTCAGTAGCGCCCAGTAGCGAAGAGCTTTGCGCGGCGCGAGCGCCGTCGATCGCCGTCCTCTCGAGTACCATCACGTAGCGTTTCAACACGGGCACTTTTGCACGTAACGGATGCCAACAAGCAATCGTGCTGCTTAGGCTACGCAGCAAGCCCGCTCCTAATCGCATTTCACGCGTGGCGGAGGGATCCGGGTGCAGTTCAGACCTCATCCTCCACGTGGAAGCGTCTGAGCAGCAACCCGTTCTTGGACATACGCCTTATTCGTGCACGACGTCGGTAGCCTGGAAGAGTTGTACCGCGACTGCGGTTAGAGGGTCGATAAGCGACCCGGTCAATAGCATGATACACAGACCGAGATTAGCAGACGATGTCAGGAACGCGTCGAACCCATCTGCTGGAAATGGGAACAACGCCGGCATTACAACAATCTCGCCACGGATGAACACGAACCGGACTCTCGAAAACTCTGCCATAACTCTTAGCATGAATGATGAGAAGCCTCTCGCTTCGGGCAATGGCATAATCGTCGGAATCAACTTGGTGGAACCGGTGCTGTTTCTCCAGGGATTCGAGAACCAAGCAGCAATACCTGGCAACGCTACCATGCTTCGGGGGAGTTTACATGTGCGGGTGCAGAAGAATGCCAAGATCAAGGCTATCAGGCTAAATTTCAAGGGCAGGGCGAGGACTGAATGGCCCGGAGGCATTCCTTTGAGTAAAACGGATTCCGATGAGACCGACACGATTATGGACCACACCTGGCCTTTCTTCAATGCACAGCACGACAGCGCGGAGAACACTGGGGCAGACCGAGTTTCGCTTTTCAAGGGTCCGGACCACACGTTGACAAGCGCCACCAAATGCGATGAAAATTCGTCACCAAATCATTCAGCAGCCAACTTTACGCTGAAAAAAGCGAAAAACCAGCCGTTATCAGCCAACAAGCCAAAGAGTTGTAATGGAAACCATACGTCGAGCTCAACAGTATCAGTGGCCGCCAAGGGCTACCGGACCTTCCTGCCAGGCGACTACATCTACCATTTTGAGCTTCCCATCGACAGTCGATCACCCGAAAGTATTGACGTCGAGCATGGAAAAGTCAAATATGAGCTGGAGGCTGTTGTACAGAGGTACGGGGCCTTCCGCGCAAACATCCGTGGGACGAAGGGAGTTACACTCATCCGAACACTGGGTGAGGGTTCATTAGAGCAAGTGGAGCCAATCGCCTTTGGCCGAAACTGGAACGATAAGCTGCATTACGATATTGTCATATCCGGAAAGAGCTTCCCTTTAGGCTCGCAAGTGCCTATCGCCTTTAAGCTTACGCCCCTAGCGAAAGTGCAATGTAACAGGATCAAAGTGCTGGTAACAGAAAATATCGAGTATTTCTGTTCCAAGAAGCAAGTGCACCGCATCGAACCGACGAGGAAGGTGCAGCTCTTTGAAAAACGGTCGGACAGCGAGCTCACGAGTAATTTTCCCGGAAGTACTATGCGCATAACAGGTGGCGGTGGCATCTCGTATGATGCTGTGGCACAAGCTGCCAGGGGTGAATGCGTGACGTCTACAGACACCACAAATCTGCTTGGCAACCTCGAGGACGGCACTAACGTTGGCCCGACGGAGTTGGAGATCAATGTGCAGTTGCCCAGCTGCCATACTATGGAGGGGAAGGGCCGACATCAGCCCCTGCATTTTAATACTACCTATACGAGAATTCAGGTGCACCACTGGATAAAGGTACGTTCTGCCGTCGCTCTCACAGATCTGTCCACTTGCTAATCTTTCCTAAGATCATCATGGGCGTTTCTCAATTCGATACGAACGATCCATCCAAGCTCCACCATTTCGAAATTTCAGTCGACTCCCCTTTTCACATCCTCTCGTGCCGCGCCTCCCAGTCCAACGCCTCTCTCCCTGCCTATACCTCAAGGGGATCCAGCAACAACGTCGCCCACCTCTACGACTGTGGCTGCCCTGACGCAGCGCGCAGACGCAAGCCGCTCACCCTGTATCCTGCCCTTAACGTCGTGAACGCAGCCGAGTCCCCCGGCAGAAACAACCCGCCAGATCTACCACCGCTGCCCTTTCCGTCTGCCTTTCACTTCGATGGCCACTTGGCAGATAGCAGGCCGCGACAAATGCACATGCTCCGCGCGCCATCCTTCAACCCGCCAGCGTTCGAAGCCGAGCCGCCGCCCCCAGCTTTGATGACGCCGCCGCCGCAATACAACGATATCGCCTCGCCTACCGACGGTTTGGCGGACTATTTTGCTAGGTTAAACGATGCGTATAGCCAAGACGACGGTGGGGATGAGAGCCATTGCGACGGTAGGGTAAATATTCCGCTCACGCCTGGTGCACGTATCAGCAGAGGTAGGGATTCCCAGGCGGAGCTGGGTGCCTGTAGGACGCTAACGACGGCCTAATGGAAATGCAATAGTATATGGCAAGGCTGAGAATTGGCTCGAAAACTTCCGCGCTTGCTTCCGACCCAGGAGATGCACAGGGGCCGATCCGCCACCTTTCCGCAGTGGTAGCATGCCCGCCAGCAGGGCACTGGATTTATTGTTGACGTGCGTTAATTCAGCTTGAGCTGTGCTTGAATTGAAACTGACAATGAACCTGTCGGCTACAGAGTCGAAAACAGTCGCCCTACGACTCTCGGTCGACAAGCTGGCGAGGGAAACACCAGATACGCCTGCACTCATCGATAGAGGCAAATTATTCCGTAACAGTAACTCGCGTCATGAAAAGCGTTTCCGTCACCGTTCAAAAAAATTGTCCATAACCCATGCTTACCTGCATGCCCACACAGCAACTCACATCCTCTCCAACCAGGCAGGGATCGCGTAGGCAGAAATTTGGCACACCACGCTTC
This sequence comes from Cladosporium halotolerans, assembly GCF_011745625.1. Lineage (NCBI taxonomy): Eukaryota > Fungi > Ascomycota > Dothideomycetes > Cladosporiales > Cladosporiaceae > Cladosporium > Cladosporium halotolerans. The sequence goes on from NW_027191534.1 coordinate 3,843, forward strand.
ACACCAGGTTTGCCCAAACCAGGAATGACAAGTGGAGCACGCTTCTCCATGGGTGTCCGGCCAATTGGGAAGAACTTGGTGATTGCATGGCCAGGTCCGTATGCCTCCTCCACTAGGTATACAGTCACGTGCCACCAAGCTAGAAGAGCCGCGAGCATCCAGAAGTAGGACGCGGCTTTGATGCCCATAGTCATGCTGCCTGATTCACTGTCGCCAGAGCCTGAGCTCTCTGACGTTCCGCCGTTGTAGGAGAAGAGACAACAGGCGATATCGTGCTACCAAGGGCAAGCGAGGTAAGGCACGCCGTGAGCACGATGTCACGGGCGGAGGCTGCGAGTGCGCTCGACCAGGTGAAGACGCAGAGGACGACGAACCAGGAAGCCAGTTCAGGAAAGTCCGTATGCACCGAATGCGGCTCGAGCGCGCCTGCAGCCTTTGAGAGTGTGAAGCCTGCCAGTCTAAGAGCGGCTGACGGTGCGATTGGTTTGAGGAAAAAATGAACTTTTGGTGTCGACTGTAGGATGTCCTGTCGCTTGTTGTCGTGTCTAGTATCGCTTTCCACGGACATGTTGGATAATTGTCGGATTAGAGCAAAGCAGGTTCAGAAGAGAGCTAAGTATGCAATGGAAAAGTGAGTGCTGAAGCTCAATGTTCTCCACCTAAAGGATAATGCAAGTGCGGGTAACAGAGCCGGGCCCTTCCCCTATTGATGCGCAGAATCCGCGCTTTTTGGCTAGACAGTTTGACATCAACAGCAAGAACGAATCTGACCATCAGAGGGTTACATGTAGACAGTGGGCATACCGTTACCATGGCTGTAGGCCTTCGGATTCGCCGTTTTCTCCGTCTCAAGGGTAGTGTGGGTCTGAATGACGCAACGCTGACTTTACACCCTCTAACTTTGGGATCGGGGTTCAGTCTTAGGCTGCCGGGAGTAAGCGGAGATGGCTCCGAATGCGTGTCACTAATCAGTCGTTAAACCCGCACGCCCGGGCTGCAGAATCCCATTCTATTTCTTCCGTAAATCTTGGGAATAAACGAAATTTTTACGTAATGTTTGATACGATTCCTCGGGCACCGATGTAGGAAGTTCCCTATAGAGCCTATCACAGTCAATCACACAGCACTATGCGTGTCCTGGCTTTGGAATCACGTGATTAGGAATTAGCAATGAAAGGTCAGCCGAGAGCTGGCTTACTCCTGACTGCAGGCTCCACACCCTGTTTGTAACTCTGCGAGCTATGCCCTACCAATAGAGCCAGCCACTGCGTTGGCTCCTCGTTCCGCTTCTGCTTCCCAACGCCTGAGGGACACAAGCTGAAGCGATTTTCCGATTCCAAAACGAAATGCCAACTCCCTGCTCCAATTGCCAGAAATCCAAACCCCCCAAAAGATGTCTGGTGGACGTGCGATCCGGTCGTTGCAAGTCGTGCAACGATTCGCACGTTTGTTGTGACCTTCGTGTCACTTTCAAAGAATTCGAGAGATTGGCGGCTATCCGCGCTCGTGTATTGCAAGAGGCGGATACCGCCGAGGATGAGCTCAAGGATGCGGAAAAAGAGGCTGCGCGTCTCATTGCGGAGGCGCACGAGAAAGTTGCCAGAGCTCGCATTAAGGCTCGTCGCAAACACAAAGAATTCCGTCATGCGGAATTCAAGGACGGTGGCCATTACCAACAGGAGTTGGCTGCCATCAACAGCTTTCGTCGCATGGAGCAGGAGACCAGCATCTCTGTCGCTGCGGAACCCTCCGTTCATGTCCTGCTCGCTTCTTCGGAGCTCTTGGACTTGCCCGATTCTGAAAATTTCGATCCGGCTTGTATTGCGGTCTTTCCATTTGCTTGGGGACAGCTGGCGGGCTCTGTTTCCCGTCAATACCGGCGCATGGGGGGCCTCCGGGTTCAACCTTGAGACTGGCTCCCAAGTGTCTTCAGTATGGTTGTACCCTTTCCAGTGACAAGATACCTTCGCTGACCATCCTCAAGCATGTGGTCTAGAATCGCTACAATTTTGTAGACAGGTTCTTTGATCGCTGATTAGCTTTCTACGTATCAGTGAAGACTATTTACATACGGGGCTGCTCAAGGTAGCAGTGCGCCACGATCCTAAGTACCTACTCTATCATTCTGCCCGAAACGCGGATAATGGAATTTTTCCAATGTGGCACATCAAATGCGTTGCTAGCTCACCGATATTTGGAGACGCGGAGCGTTTTCAGAATGGTAAAACCGCGACGCTACCGGAAACGTGCACCTTCTTTTCGACTTTATCGCAGACAGGGTCGTCGTTTATATCATCCGAAAGCGCAGAGTGAGCAGGTCAAATGCACACGGTCAAGATCACCAGCGCCTTGCTGACGGGCATGTCACCCCTCAGTAAAGGTGGCGGAGGGGCAGCCTCAAGTGACGTCCAAGGGTCTGAACCGGAGAGGGGGTTTGCAGTCTCTTCGAGCAGAGATGAAGGTAGAAATTAACAAGGTGGAACTGCAACTCACACAGCTCGTGAACGCAGCGATCGCAGAAGGATGTAAGCGGAGGCGGACCAGCGAGCGACGCGATGCTTCAAAGACTAGTCAAAGTGCTCGCAAGCACACCAAGGCAGGAGACAGGAGGGATTCTGCGACCGCCAGGAAACGGTGCTCTTCCGGGAGGCACAGCGGAATAGACAAGCACGACAACAGCTGGCGCAAGTGACGCAGCCAAGCTGGGCCAATATCACAGAATCGGGAGCAGGAGATGGCTGGACCACAGTCATGAACATTAAGAAAAAACTTTTTTGGAAAAAAACACCCGCGCGGCTAGCGCCGGGTACTCTTCGTCAGAAATGTACGAGAGCACAACTGCGACCTAGAGACATCATTTTCGAATCAACAAAACTCTCGCTCACGCGAGAGCTCATGTGACGGTAAGATTGATCAAATTGGGGTACACCGACAAAGGCAATGAGAGGGACGTCAGACGCGGTGGCTCAGCTGGTCGCAAAATTTGAGAACACATGGGGTCAGAAGCGCACTGCACTTGCATTACTCCTGGATGTCAAAGGCGCGTTTGACCGGGTTAACAAGCGGAGACTTATCTGACGGATGGTGGAAGTGGGCATAGCCGGCAACATCGTGCGCTGGGTGGACTCGTTCTTGTTAGACCGTCGAGCCATGTTGGTGATTGACGGAAGGACGGGCGAGACCCGCAGCCAGTGGTACCCACAAGCAAGCAAGCGCCGTGCTTGAGGTCCACCCGCTTGCTTGCTTGATGTGGGGTCCTGTGCTTGCTTGCTTGCTTGAATAGACCGAAGTTGCTTAATGCTTGCTTGCTTGCTTGAGTACACAGGTCACGCCGCCTGCAAATGACTGAAATGTTTGACGATGTGAAAGGAGGGATAAATTCGCCCTTACTTATTGGAAATATGTCCATAGGATGTCTCCATTATGGCACTTTTAGACTCTATGGGGTGAGGACTAAGCAATCACCAGATCTAGGAGCACTGCCGACGTCAGTATCTGCACGTCGCGGTAAATCCTTGCTCGCCGAAGCACTTTCCCTTACATCTTCCATTTGCACCTGCTGCAGAGTGTCCCATGCCTTTTGGCCGTCCGCAACTTTGTTGATCAGCCAGTTCTTCAGACACTGCTCCGCCTCGATCACGTCCTGTTTCAGACTGAATCGCTCGTCGGTGATCATACGCTTTGCCTGGCTGAACGCTCTCTCACATTCAGCTGACATACCTGGTATGGCAAGCAGCTTGAAAGCGAGCTTAGCAAGGGTGGGAAACATCCTCTGGCCAAAGTCTCCCCACCAAGCGATAGGCTGGTTCTGGCTCTTATAGAGATCTGTGACGTTGAGATCCTCGAGTGATAGCTCCAAGAAGCGATCTAGTTCAGAGTCCTCGCGTTTGCGTTTCTTCTTGCATCGCTCAGCAGAGATTGTGGCATGGCGTCTTAAAGTGTTGAAGAAATTATCGAAGTGTGCATATATGTCGTCAGTTTCCATGATCGATGTATCTGTTGCAGGCTCGCTATGCGGACTCGTCGAGCAGTCTTCACTCTTGCGCAGAGTGCTGAGAAATTCGTTGTAACATGCTGAGACCGCATTCTGCGTGTTTCTGATCTCCAATCTAGAGCGAGGCACTTCTGCCCACGCATTAGCAAAGTAGTCGTTGCGGTAACAAGGGTGCAGAGCGATCGCTGCACGGTACAATCGTGTGCGGTCAGATTTCCCGTAGTAATCCTTTAGCTTCTCAAAACCATGATTAACACAGTGACGGTAGTGGTCCACAAATAGATCGGGATTCTTTGATACATCATCGGCGCGGATCTTGAGCATCATGAACAAGAAATCAAAGGCGGGAAGGACCCCCCCGCAAAGCTCCATGACTGCCTTCCAGCGACAGCTTATTCCCTTTGCCTTCCAACCTTTCCGTAGCAAGTTTGAACGGCAACAGCAATTCCTCATAGTGACGGACTTCCTCCCAGTCCCCTTCAAAAAGAAAGTCTTGAGAGAGGTCGTACGCCTTAGTACCCTGCCTGCGCCACTGACGACAGTAGGAGCGGATCGAATTCTCAAGCAGAAGCGCACGGGCGATCATGTTGAAGACGCTGTTCCATCTTATCCCAGTATCCTTTACCAGGCGGTAGCAGAATGTGGTAATGTCGTCGGCGATGTCCCGCTGCGCCTCGTTGAACATCTGTATGCGTTGATCCGACCGCATGTTGTATCGGACGATGTTGTGAAGCTTGCCGATTGCATGCTGTCTCCGCCATGCATCGAAACTCTCGTCGTCGCCAGCATCGCTCAGCTCCTTTTGAAAAGCAGAAAGTCCCTCGCCGAGCAACAACGCTTTGACAACGAGATTGATGGTATGCCCCCAGCAGCGTAGTCGGCATTGTGCATGATCAAGGCCGAACTCTTGAGCGAGGATGTCGACGGCTATGTCGTTGTTCGCAGCATTGTCAAGCACAAAGGCGGCAATCTTTCGTTGTACGCCGTAGTCGCGAACCAGGGCTGAAACGGCCTTTGCGATCTTCTCTCCGGAGTGTTGGCCTTCAAGGCGTGGGATCCCAATCAACGCGTTACGAAGTGTGCAGTCTTTGTCAATCCAATGAGCAACTACTCCGAGAAGCGAGAGGCCGTTCGGTGAAGACCAGCCATCGAAGGATAAGCTGACATCGCTGAGTGATGTATGCATGGACTCGGCGACCTCAGGCTTACGTTGTTCGCATGCATCCATGAGCCAGCGGCGTGCGCTGCTGCGCTGTGGTAGAAGATTGGTAACTTTAGGGCCGCTACGAGCGAGTAGTCTTTGCAGGTGAGGGCTCGTTGCTTGGACAAAGTGATATCGTCTTTCGCGAGCCAGTTCAGGTATTCTTCGCGCCATCTTTCCTCCCCGAGGTGCCCGTCCATGAACCTTTCGATACACCCTTGTGATTGCACCCTCTCCTCCAGACGCTCTAGGCCGATACCATGCTGGTCGTGAAGGTGGCGAGTACAACTGGTGGAGGCCTGGGCATTCATGGCCTTGATACGGCCCTGCTCATGGCAGTACCGACAGATCCAGTGCTTGATCCATTTGCCGCTAGGGGCTCACTTCTCTAGCGCAATACCATGGAGGTATATCCACGAGATCTTATTTCCGCCGAACCTTCGATTGCTGCGGAAACAGCGGCGGTATCCAGAAAGCTCAGGTCTGTCCAATGGAACTGTGAAAGTGCAGCGTGTTGATGCCAGCACCGAGTTCCTGGTATCTATCTCTTTTCCTTCGTCATCGTCGTCGTCTCCTTTTGTTGACGGTATAGGAGTCGAGGCTAAGGCGGGTGGGTCAGAGGTGAATGAAGACGGAGATATGCATCCCTTGAGGCGTGTCGCGGGCTCTGCAAAGTCTGCCTCGGGCGTTTTCTGATATGTTGGCGTGAGGTGAAAGGCCAGTGTCGCTTGGGTGGTCTTTCGCGCTTTGCGAGGCGGCGAATTCATCACGGCCAAGCTCGTAAATGACGCGATTGGTGGTACACGCTCCTGCGAGAGCAGAAAACCAGGGTCCACACCTGGGGAAATCAGAGTTCCAGCAGATCTCTCGCAAACGGCTGCGGGCCGTGGTCTACGATCCTTCGCGGAACGCGAACTAGCTTCATTTTGCAGTCAGGTGGAGAAAATGTCATAGATGGTGCTTCGAGAAATCGGTGCTCTTATTCGATAGCATATATATGCATTATTTGATTCAATAATCTTTCTACCTGGCAAATACATCAAGCATAGCGAAGCGGCTTGAGAGCTTTTGTGCTTGCTTGCTTGATCACGACCCTTTTGCTTGCTTGCTTGCTCGGTGCCCGTAATGGCCAAGCGCAAGCAAGCCGCTCGTACTGGGCTTGCTTGTGGACACCACAGCTGGAGCATGATCCGGCAGAGGGGCCACTGAGACCAAAGGCCAATAGAAAATTTCTCAACAGTCCGAAACGAGGCTGCAAGCAGCTCGGGCCATCCATCTATGCAATTGGCGACACTTTGAATAATAATGCTTTAATCTACATCGTCGGAATGGAAGCACTGAAGATGATGTCTTGGACCAATGATGAAGGGCTGCAACACTCTTTGCTCTCATCGAGCAATTCGAAGAGACCACTAATTGTCATCTGCCATACGCGCGAATCCGTGTTAAAACTTCGAAGTATGTCCGTTGCGACAGGCCCTCCCAGCAGAGCGCAGTACATTTGGCTCCCCGTCGGCCATGGAGAGCTGGCCGGCGCTATCTCGAGTTCCTGTATGGTTTACGATCCAGCCGCCGTGCAAGTCGATGTTAGTTGGCCTGGTGTAGCTGACATTTCTCAAGTGGAAACCCAAACAGACGATGAACACATTGAACACATTATGAATGCCCTAGACACAGCGCAGTTGTCGCCATCCAAGCAAGTGGCTGATTCTACTCGCGCTTTACCAGAAATCATTGGGGACCGTATCGCGCCGACAAGTCCCGAGAAGGTCTCTGAGAAGGCGGAAGTATCGCAACCGTCGCTACCGCCCGTACACAAAAGGAGTGGCAGTGAGACTGTGAGCAGACACAGCACGCGTTCTTCCCAGCTACGAACTCAGCTCGGCCGAGCTATCACTGCTCCATGTCAGAGTGCAGAGGCGCTATTGCTATTGCTCGTTGACGATAACGTATGTGATCTCTAAAGCCCTTAGCCGTTGCAGCCTTTACTGACTATTCATGTGTAGGCTATCAATCTGCGCCTTCTCGAGGTCTTCGCGAAAAAGGCCGGCCACCCTTACCGCACTGCGCAGAATGGCCAAGAAGCCGTCTCGGTATACGAGAGAGCTGCCCGTGAAGATCGTCCCTCAGATGATTCCTTGAGATCGGACTATGGCGAAGGCCCTTGTCTGGCTGGCAAGCCCGAGGTGATCCTGATGGATATAAACATGCCAGTCGTGGACGGGTTCGAAGCGGCGCGGGCAATACGCCGGTTCGAGAAGGCTAGCGGGAATCCGCGAGCGACAATTATCGCTGTCACGGGTTTGGGCGACACATCGGCGCAAGAGCAGTCGTTCACGAGTGGCATGGACTTGTTTTTTAAGTCAAGATGAAGGAGTTGACTGACATTATCAAACGGTTGCAATAAAATCATGGTCTATGATGGAGGCCTAACTTTGGTTTCGGGATATATACAAGAGTCTTACATGGTGTACAGATCTTGTTACGGAGACTGAGGACCATTTTTGGAGCGGGTTCGGGACCAACTTATTCAGGCGGTTTTGTCCTGCTCGCTATCTCTCTTCGCAATTTATCTGCTGAGGTTCGTATGGTAAGTTGTACTTCCTGCTCGACCACAGTGCCGCTGCGATCATGGCCTGCTGAGGTTTCGTGTGCTGAGACCTCGCCGTTCTCAAATTGGCACGAAGCCGAAGACTAAGCATTTCGAGACGTGATCATGGGAACAATGAGCCTCGACCCTTCGAAGCACCTTACCGCGGTTGTAGTTCTGAGACTTCCGTGGTTCTCAACCTAGGATAGTCAAGGATGAGATTAGGTGCATTTACAGACTCGGCGCAATTTAGCTCGGCCGCATTGAACACGGAGGCCATTACGACGATGTGGGTAATTAACTCAATCCGCTTGATCAGAGGATAGGGTTGCATGGTGCGCGAGAGCAGGAGGGCTGATAGAAGTCTTCCCCACTCCGTGCACGGAACCAGTTCGTGCACGCTTTCTCGCCTCTCCACAATCGCAGTATATCACAAATAATCCATTCGGTCGCATGTCGTTTTCTCTGAAACTGATACGCTTGCTTACGCTGATCTCCATCTACAAATCCATCTAAATCTTATTGCCTGAACCTCGCTGGCTGAGTAATAGTCCTGCCTGACCTCGAGCTTGCCTGTTTCAGTAGTTCTCCCGTCTCAAGCTCTCTATCCTGGATGGCAGTCACTGGCGCCTCACGCTGCTCCTTTAACCTTCTTCCTGATCTACTTGCGAATGCCCTCGATTGTTGTTTGAGCTTGGTCTGAGCCTCCTTCGCCTCCTTAGCCTTGAGTCTGTCAGCCTGCTTCTGAGCCTTCGCTTGTTCCCTGGGTTGAGCAGCCATAACTTTGTCGATCTTCTTCTGTTGAGCCTCCTGCTCCTTGAGGGCTTTCTGAGCAGCCTTTTCCTGGATCTTGAGTCGTCTCTCGCGATCTTCTTCCAAGATGGCTTGCTCTCTACGCTCCTTGAGCTCGATGGCTTTCTGAACCTTACCAGCGCTGAACAGTATGGCACTAGCACCCTCCTGAGCTCTGAACTCTTCCATGAGCTTCTTCCCTTTCTTTCTACGCTTCTTCTCCTGATGTAGAGCCTCGGTAGCCCGTCTTTTCTCGATCCTTGCCAGCGTCAGCTCCGCCCGCGCTCAAGACCTCCTCAGTGAGCTGGGTCATTCATTTCTTGGTCTTCTTGTCTACTGCTCTGCTGGTCATCTTCCTCAGCCTTCTATTGAGAGTCACAACTAATAGGAGGACTGCTTGAGAGCTGTCTGTTGGATTTTGACTGGCAGAGGCTGGCTTGCTTGGGACCTCTGACCTGGCTGAGCACCACGTCTGGATCAAACGGAAACAAGCCATCTTTGCGCCAACTCGATGACACATTCTTCTCCGTGGACGCATCGTGCCATGCTGGAAAAATACAAGCCGAAGAAGTCCCTCTTCTGCAGTTTTGTGAGACCTTCCGAGTTGACAGTGAACCGTTCCAGGTTCTGACTGTAGTACGTCGCGAGAGGTGCGAAGCAGCCAACATCCAGAGGCTGTAGTCTGTGTGTGGCATGGGGAGGATACACAGCGACCAGTATTCTGTGTTTGTATGACTGTTCATGACTGTTCAAGGGATGGTAGCGTGACATGAGAGCCGTGGCCATCTACGAAAAGTAACCTCCATCGCCGCCTCGATTTGTTCTTGGTCCTTTGGTGGAACAGCTGGATCAGCCACTTCAGACCGATCTCATCGGTGGTCCAGCCATTCGGTGATGATGTGAACCAGCAATCATGTTCCTCAGCGTCGAAGCCATGTGCGCCCTTCCGACTGTCTAACGAGGTCGTCGAGCGCTTGGCTGTAATAGTGAGCCAAGGGTGCAAACATGCGCACGTCCAGAGGCTGCAATTTATGCGTTGAGTGAGGTGGAAATACGTCAAGCAAATCCTGTGGTTCTCACACCAGTTCAGAAACTTCATGTTGAGATGGGAGCCGTGACCGCCAACAATAAGGAGCGGCCACGACCTCTTCGCTTTGGCGGCAGTCTCCTTCCCGAATAGTCCAGTCAACCAGCTGTAAGCAAGCTCGCCGCTTGTCCATCCGTTCTGTGATGATGTAAAGTACCAAGTGTGCTCGGAAGGATCGAATTCATCAAGCCAAGTGTCTTGCAAATTGCCGGAAACGGCTTTGTAGATCAAAGTTGGCGGTAACCTTGTACCATCTGCACGTATAGCCGCACCAAGCGTGATCCACTCACGGCTTCCATCTTGACCAGCCCCTACCAGCTTGCCATGCTTCGCGAAGACCCTCTGGGTCTTTTGAAGCCTACCGAGGAGAAAGCCTTTCTCGTCCATGTTGTACATTTTCTCGGGCAGTATGTTGTATTCATCCAGTTTCTCGCCCAGAATTACCAATTATTGCTCATAGCTAGCTCTTGAATCAGCCGTGTGGCGTGACAGGTCGATGGCGTTGAGAAGCCTAGCTTCAAGCTCGTCCTTGTGCCTGGCGACGAAACGCGACGACCAGTTCTTTGAAGGCTTCGTGCCACATAGTTTCGAGGCAATGTTCGCGACAATTCTAGGGGTTGGTGGTCAGCATCGTTGGCAGAGCTTCTTGATGTGCTTTACGAGCTCTTTCTCTTGTACGTTACTCAATAACCTCTTAGATTCGTGATATTGAGCCAAATCTGTGGTCATTAGACGGAAGCGCCTGCTAAGCGTTGACCTATCCACACCATGGGTTCTTCTATCTTAGATATATTTGGCGATTCGCATGAATCCAGCTCCGCAAGCGCCGCGTCCATGACAGCAAAGTTCGTGGAGATATCGCGTGGTAAACAGAGCGTGTCGTGTTCGCGTGGCGCGTGCATGCAGTGTGTCTGTGCACGCAGTGGGGAAAGCTTCTATATTTCAGAAGGTTAGCCGAGCTTGCTTTCATCCGCTGTGTGGCAGCTACCTCACTACCTACATTTTTACGAAGACCACTACCACACCGCCACCAATAATGCCTCCAAATCAACGCCGTACGAGGCTATCACAGCAAGAGAAGCTCGTTGCTGTCATGTTATATTGCAAAAGGGGCTGGAAGCAAGATGAGTTGGCAGCAGAGTTTAGGGTTACTAAAGGCGCAATATCTCAGATTGTTAAAGAAGCGATGACCTCTACAAACGATCACTCCATCACTGGCCTTCTACTAGCTCCCTATCTGCGGCCAACAGTAAGCATTACACGCCATGAAGAATCATCGAGGAGAAACGGAGGCACTTGTAAGCGCAGGGTTTTGATGCATGACGTCACCTATGGCCTAATGCCGTATGGAGGTGGATCGATGCTTGCAACGGTCGATATCGGAGGCGACGCTCGGTAAGTCGAGTGTGGTGTGAGTCCAGAGACAAGCAGCCTGTTTCTTATCATCGTTATGACGTTTTTCCCGGTATACTGACTCTACTACAACAACAGTCATAATTACCATGGCAGTCGGAGACTTTACGCTCGAAGGGAAAATCGCCGTCGTGACAGGCGGCGGCTCAGGTGATTGCCACTTCCCGAAGAGGCAAAAGTGTTCAAGACTGATCAGTCCCAGGGATCAACTCGTCTTTCGCCAAGTTGGCTTTAGCATCTAAGGCCAGAGTTCTCATCGCGGATATCAAGCTGCTCCAAGATGCCCAAAATCTTCTCCGCAGCCCTGAAACAGCTGGCAAAATTGCATACGCCAAATGCGACGTTTGCAAATGGGACCAGCTAGAGCGGCTGCCTTCAGAGGTTGAGGCCGCCTTCGGCCAAGGGGCTGTGGCAGATGTCTGGGTCGCAGGCGCTGGTGTCTCCGAGCCTAGCCTCAGCTCTTTCTTCCTAGATCAAGAAGACAACGGCTATCTGGCTATGCGGATCAATGCTGAACATCCCATTAAACTCACCAGGATAGCGATGCGGTCATTGTTGAAGGCGAACAAGCCTGGTATCGTCCTCATTGTGGCTTCCGGAGCGGGCGCGACTGGCTTCTATGGCTCCCCGTTGTACTGCGCGACCAAGCACGCTGTTGTTGGCTTCACCAAGTCCATGGCGCAGGCCGACAAGGACGAGAATGTCAAGATTGTAAGCATATGCCCCGGCATTATGTCGAATCCGTTGTGGCAAGGGTCAGACGCCAAAGATGTGGCGAATCAATACTCATACAGCGACGACATGGCGATCACGGCTGAAGAGGTGGCGAGGGCGATGAAGGATTTGATCGAGAAGGGGAAGTTCACGGGCGGCAGCTTGCTTGAGATCTCGAAGGTTAAAGGCAGTGGCTTGTTGGAGAGTAGTGAAGCATCGATAGCCACGGGTCCGGAAACCCAGGCATGGGTTAACCAGTGTTATGCGCCAGTAAGAGAGATCTTTAAGAAAGAGAGGAGAGCAGGATAGGATGAATAGCGGACGTCACTGTTGCCACTTTTGACGCTGAACGCGCTTTCCCTTCACCAATCAACCTGCACGTCTGCTTCTGCTTCTGCTTTTGCCCCTCAACACCGACCATCCAACACGTGGTCGCTCCACTTCAAGTGTCCCCGACACTGCAAGTCACCGAAAATGCTTAACAGCACGCCTGAGCACACCCTAACTGCCATCATGACAGACCCCTACCTCCAACACATCTCTCTCACCACGGAAGTCAACGAAGGCGGGACGAAAGTGTCGTGGAGAGGACAGCACGACCGGGCAAAGCGTCTGCAGCTGCTGTTGGGCAGTCGAGTGCGGGCCATTACTGGTATGTTGTCGTCTGCAACAATCTCCGTCTTGTTGGCGGCGGCGAGCGTGCCTCGCGTGATCGTTCTTCTTGACCACAGCCAGACGCGGTACGCCTTGCGAGTACTGTCAGCACCGGAGGATCATCAACATACCGGCTGCTGCGCATTGCCAAAGCCTATGACCAGCAGCTCCGAGTTGTCACGGAAACAATAGCTTCGGCAATAACGAAAGTATCGCTGTCTTTCGACCTGTGGACACCTGGCACCAGTGTCGCACTCTTTGGTATTGTGGCTCAGTTTATCGATTCCGGGGGCAAGCCGACAAGCATGCTGTTGAGTTTGCCAAGGCAGCAGGGTAAACATACGGGCACAAGCATAGCGAATAATGTGGCGGGTGTTATCGCCGAGTACGGTCCGGGATGCTCTTTGGGCTTCTTCATCCCGGACAACACCAACAACAACGCAACCTGCTCATCGGCACTCGCAGATGAGTTTCACTTCAGTGCAAAAGCCAGGTGGATCCGCTGCCCAGCCCACATTCTAAACCTCGTCGCCCAAATCGATTCTCTTCGGTCACGACGCAAACGCACTCGAACTTGAGCTTCTCGGTACAAGACGAAGAGTTGCGGCACATGGACGTCTGGCGGCGGAAAGGGCCATGCGGCAAATTGCACAACATTGTCAAGTACATCAGGAGGTCCCCACAACGGATATAGCAATTTGAGAATATCTAGCGTCGCTTGGTCGCTCCGACACGACTGGTCGGTAAGGCTGAGGTTTACAAACTGGTGGAAGACAACTACACGGGGTGGACTCGATGGACGACTGTATCGAGAGAGCGCTGTATTTGCAACCAGCTCTGGACCAGTTCGTCGAGAAAGAGGTAGACAATTGGCACGTGGCACGCCGCCGCAAGCAGAAAGCTCCACGCCTTCGATTGTTGACGTCCGTCTTACGATGGACGATTGGGAGGTTCTGAAGGCATATGATGAGATTCTGCAACCAATCAAGAAATCAACGAAAGTCCTGCAAGGACAAATTGGTGGGCGCTTCGGAGCTATCTGGCAAGTCTTGCCTCAGTTCGAGATATTACTGACCCGTCTCGAGGAACAACGTCAGCGTCATCTGTCACTTCGGGGCCAGTAATCAGCCTCACAGCCGCCACAGCCGTTACAGCCCTCGCAGCCGTTACAGCCCTCGCAGCTGCGGACTTGTTCCCAACACCGCACCATACATCAGCAGAAGAACACACAGCAAAGCTACGAGAACAGCACAGGTGATATACAAGACACCGCGTGCGAGGGTGTGGATTACATCGCTGCTGAGCAGCATTCTAGCTTAAATATTAATGCCGGCTGGCAGAAGCTCAACGATTACTACAAGCGCCTTAACGACAATGTGGTGTATGTCGCTGCGGTGTTCCTACACCCGCGGATGAAGTGGCGTTATTTCAAGTCCAAGTGGAGTTGACCGTGAGGATTGGCTAAGTACTTGGAAGGCGGAACGGGACAAGTATTGGCGTCAAAAGTACAAACACAAGGCGGCCTCGTCACCAGCAACTTCATCGGGGATTGATGGCGATACAGGAAGCAAGAGCGTCAAACATGCCGCAGACGAGAGGTCTGATGGCGAGGATACGGGACTTGACCAGCTCGAGCAATACCTTAGCGAGCAGCCGGATCGAACGTATCGCTCCGCAGACTCTCCGATCAAATACTGGCTAGCTAGACGGAAGATCTGGCCGCAGCTCGCCGCAATGGCACTTGACATAGAACTAGCGGGCGCTTAAATGCGGAGCTATGTTGTTGCATCTGCAAGGCGCATGTCTTGCGGACCACAACAACCGAGGCAGCTTCTCACTGGCTCGCTAAGGAGTACGTGCAGAGGTATTGACCCTCAAAGGAATCGACTCCAATTTTGGCTCTGAAAATGATGAGTGGTGGTATCGCCATACCGGCTGCGCTGACGCACTCGATCGCGGTTATCCACTCTTGCCGGCCGTGCACAACCTTCCAACTTGACTTGTCTCTTATATTGGCTAGTGCTCTAGATGACTGGCTTGTTCCTACCGCAAATCCTGACTCGTCCAAGTTGTACCGTCGTTCGGGAGGGTATTGGTGCTGCAACTGGAGCTCCGTCAACGTCTCGAACCATGGCTTTACAGCTTCGGCCGTGGCTGCTTTGTGCCTTGCACTATCGATTTGGCGTGTCCATATACCTCGAATCTCAGGGTGGCGTGCACGGAATCGATGCAGCCACTTGCCGCCTATGGGCCGCGAGTTGAGCGAGGCCTGAGTCGGATTCTTCGAGAGCTGCATCCGGCAACGGCGAATCTCTTCGGCCCTCTCAAGAGCCAACGCCGGCGATGCGGGAAAGCCAGTACTTGTCAGCCTGGCCAATCAACGTACAAGTGTCTTCGCTTCGGGGCTCGTAAGGATCTGAGCATTTTCGTGGCCTTGAGAGCGAGAAGTGTCCGGAGGTGCGATACTGCAATATCGTCCAGGGGACATCTTTTGCTAATGCACACGCGCGAATGGACTTGTATCTACCTGATTTATATTCCAAGACAGCTTCTTGCATCATAGTTCCAGTGTACGTGTCCATATCGCGCAAAGTCGCGTTCGTCGTTGGTCTACACGTCGATGAACTGGATCAATCAGATGATGATGATGATGATGATGATGATGATGATGATGATGATGATTATTCTCATTCAGGCTATGCACGGAGACCGTATGAGCCGTCCCTAATCGCTGCCTAACACTACAACGAACAACGCCTTGACACTCATGACCCGAGAGATTAGCCAACACCTCACCCGACCCTCATGTCCGAAGAACGAGACACCCTGCCAGTCTGGTAAAGAAAACGGATGGAAGCTTTGACGACCTTCAGATCCGGCTTCCAACTTTCGCGTGGGCCGTCCACGAACTTGCCCGTCCTAACGTCCTTACGTCCACTCCATCCTCCCAACAAGTACGAATCGTCCCCCCACCTGTCTCCTGCTGCTTCCCGCAGCGCTTTGCGGGCTTCAGCATACAGATCGCAGCGCAGGGGCACGTGTAGCACTGTCTCATCGCCACGTCCGCACTCGCACGCCGGACTGTCTGCGAGCTTCTTCCTGGACAAACAGGCGTTCAGGACGCAGCGCCCCGTCGGAGCCTGCACCAAGATGGACGTCCCGTCGGACGACAACGTACCATAGAGAAGGAGCGTACCATAGAGATGGAGCGTGTGCTTGGCCGACCAGGCTTTGTCCCCCTACACGTGTAGTACTTCACGCAGACATCTTCCTCGTTCGCATGCAGACCCTTGGCCCGCTCTGCATTGACCAAGCGCAGCACTCCCGACAGCTCGCACACCCTCTCGGCCGGGGCGGCTGTAGGTTCGCTGCCATTGTCGATAGCTGACCTTGCAGCCTGTTTTGCCTCAGCGACACCACGAATACCTTTGTCGGCAGGAACGAGAAAGATTGTCACTCGATGACCGACTCCCTCCATTCCGAGGACGGCATCTGCAATCTTGCGTACAACTTCCCTCCCGCATCCCACCTTGTGCCCCTTCTCGATGGCTGATATCGCTTCTCTTCTTGTTGATGCCACGTAGACGTGTGCTGTCTTGCGTAGCGTGTCCCTTGCGTGTTCGGGAGCGTATAGTATGGCAGCCAGATCAGCGCTGACAAGTGAGCACGTCGAAGTCTCAGCGATCGCTTGTTCCTTGACCGTGCCAGTCGCCATCCGATACTTGATGATCGCTGCCGCACCGACCCGCCCATTCTGGATCTCTGCGGCTGCGTAATACAGGTAGGCACCCCGGAAGCGAAGAGAGCGACACAGCTGTACCGCTTCGTTGGGCTTGATGTACAGCACCGATCGCTCCAGGGTCTGCCATGGCGGCACCACCCACGAAGGTCGCTCGCTGATGCGCAAGCGCTTCTCCGGCTCCATTTGTGTTTCGTACCTCTCATAGACTGCCCTCGCGCCCTTGGTAGCAGCTGAGTCTGTAGCTTGCACGTGTTTTCTGCCGCGCTTGGCCCTAACACCCATGCGTTGTAGTCGTCGATGAAGCCAATGGAGCCCCCGCTCTTGTCGATGGGGCCCTGTACAAGGTTCGCGTTGTAATAAACATACAGTATCGGAGAGAGCGGCGATCCCTGAGAGATGCCTGCGTGCTCGATGTCCTGTACAGAAGACTCGTAGTCACCTACCACGACTGAGGCCTTCCGCCCGTTACAGAAGCTTTCGATCCTTGCCACCAGGTCGCCCGGTATCCTTCTTTCACGTAGCCGTTTGGCAAGCACCGAAGGGTGCACGCCGTTGAAGGCGCCTTGCACGCCGGACGACACGAGTGATAAAATCTTCTGGACCCGCCAGGCTTCGTGTATCTTCTCAACCAGCAAGTTGAGCGCCTGCTCTGCCGATCTGCTTGGCCGTCGACCAAAGTGGTTCTCCGGTAGCAGCCTGTACGTCTCGGCCAGGTATGACAGTCTTCTTGCAACGACTGCCTCGAGCCCTTTGCTGATCGTTCCCAACAGTGATACGGGCCTATAGGCCTTGGGTTTCGAGTAGTCTGGCTTGTTCGGCTTGCGCAGGACGACAATCTTGGACGTGCGCCACCGTTGCGGTACGTACTTCAGGTCAAGCGAGGTCTGATACAGTCTCACGACCACATTGGCCAGCACCGGCCACAGTTCCTTCCAGACTCGAACTGTGATCTCGTCCATACCGGGTGCTTTGTCCGACTTCGACTGCATGATCGCAGCTTCGACCTCACCAAGCGGCAAACTAGGGAGCTTAATCCGCAGAGGCACTTTCTTGCCTGCATACTCATGTGGCCTTCTGCCCATCCTCGTGGCCAGATTCGGCTTTACCGAAGTGCTATCTCCGTCTACCGGTTTCGGAGGCACAGGGAAGAAAGAGCCAAGAAGGCTGGCCTTCTCCCTGTCATCCGTCACCTCTGTGTCACCCGCCTTCAACACAGGTATGCCGTGATTTGCACGACCGGCCTTCGTGTATGCGTAGGCCTTCCAGATGTTGTCTCGGTCGTCCAAGAACGCCGCCCAGTGCTCCCGTTTGCATTGCTCGATCTTGTCCATGTACAGACGTCGGACTAGCTTGACACTGGTGGCAGCTTGCGCGACATCTCCACCCCTACGCTTGACCGTGGTCAATTGATTTCGTGCTGCGCTCAACGAAAGCCGCAGCGTCTTCAGCTCGTCGGTCCACCAGCGCTTGGCGTACGGCGACGGTCGCGCACGTGCGACATGCTTTTCCAGTACCCCGTTGACAGTTGCTTCCAACCTGTCCACGGCCACCTCCAACTCCTCCTCCGACGATAATCCTTTTAGATTGGAGTCGTCCGCGATCCTTGTCGATACTTCCTCGCGTATCTTTTTCCAGTCCGCTTTGGCGTACATTCGCCTTCGTCGCTTCCCCTCGTACTCTGTCGTGTCCAGCACAAAGTGAGCTCGAATGGCTTTGTGATCCGATCCGTGATCAATTGGATGGACTCCACAGTACTCGCACGCCTCGCTCAAACCACTCGTTGCCAATAAAAGGTTGATCGTAAAACAGGTAGATCCATTGTAGTGCTCCCAGGTCACCGTACCCGACGGAAGCAAGCGAGGTGAGCGCATTCTCTTGCATGAAGTCGATGACGGGCTCAGCCTCGTCGGTGCGACCGGGCTCTCCGAACGCCTGAGCGCCACCCCACAGTCCATGGTGGCGGTTGAGGTCAGCACACAGCAGCATCTCGACTTGAGCTCCCTTTCCGCTGCTTAGGTTTAGGGGCTTTACCTCATCGTATGCATCTTTGATGGTCCGCAGCTTGGATCGAAGCTGCTCTTCGTTCGCTGCTTGGCCATCAGTGGATTTCACATCATACGCGGACACAATCAATGCGACTCCGGGCTTTGTAGGAATCGTCACCGCCACCACGTCGCTTGAGTGTGCAGCCACTTGCTGCGCCGCGTGCCTTTTGTTCACCCACATTGCAGCCCGGTAGGCATACCGCACTTCTCCTTCGTGTGTCACGTCAGGTACAAACAATTGCCAGTTCCGCTCAACTGGAAACGCCGGCTCGCCAGTGTCCAGATCTTCATAAACGTATGGTTCAACTACCGAGAGAGCATCGAAATCTGCCAGGCTCTCGTCGCAGAACAAACTCCAGTGCGCCGTCTTTCGCTTGCCGATGTTCACGTGTAGTACCTTGAACACCCCTATCATGAGGAATTGCTGGGTATATTCGACGTGTTCAACGTGCTCGTGACCTGTAGCCCACCGCTGACACTCGAGGCATTAGTCGGGCTTATTCGTGCATTACTATCCAGATCGATATCCATGGCAGCTCCGCGTTGGTCCTGCCTCGCCCTAGCCTTCTGTTGCCCAACATGCCGATAGTGCTGTGGGTGCAGCTTGCACGCCCAGTCGAACACCGTGTGTGCGTCGCCGCACGCCGGGCACTTAGGGCTGTCTTTGTTCGTGCATTCGGCTCGACGGTGACCTTTCGAGCAGATAGCACATATGATATAGCTGGTGCACGACTCCTGCTTGTGTCCGTATCTGTTGCAGTGGTAGCACAGGCCGCTGTTGTCCCTGACGATGAACGGTGAGCAGAATGCGTCAGTCGCGCCGAACATGGCTGTGCCTATCCGCAGCAGATACTCTGCATCGGCTCTGTTCTTCAGCCAGACCACCATCGATCCTACCTTTTTCTTCGCATCGACTTTACTGAGCCAGGTGGCCTTCATCACCGTGCATTCCGCCGTCTCACAGCTGTTGTCCGCCTTGAAGTCCTTCGCGAAGTCCCTGTTTAGCGTCTTACCGTCGTTCACATCCCGGTCCAGTACACACTGCTTCACGACACTGTCAAACTTCACCGGGTACCACTGCTCACCTTTGACGCGCGCGCCAGCCAGGCTCGACGTCAGCCAGCGAGTGTGCTGCTTGGCCTTGTTGGCTTGTTCCTTGTCGGCGAACACCACGTCGATCCTGTCGCCCGGGCCAGGCCGCAGAGACTTGATCGTCAGTTTTTCTGTGACCTTATTGACCTTGAGTCCAGCACGGAGGCCGTCCCTGATGACATTGTAGTTTGTTTTTGATCCCTTGAACCTGCCCATATCTACAGACACTGCTCTGTCGTCCTGCACCTGTGGCTTTTCCTTGCGCATATGTGAGCTGTCTGCAGACGTAGACCTGGTCTGAGAACTCTGCAAACCCACGGACGTGCCACTGTTCGCAGTGACCTCGCTGTAGCTACTAGGCCTTGGGCTTTCTTGCAATAGTGCCTTCAATGCTTTGATCTCTTCGCCTTGTGCTTTGATGGTGTCCATCATGGCCTGGTTGCTTTCCAGCAGTGCCTTGTTGCGGTCCAATATAGCCTTGTTGCTCTCCAGGAATGCCTTCTGGCTCTCCGCCGTCAGCTTGTCGTTGACGCTGTCCTCGGCCTTTCTCTTGCGAGCCGCAGTCGAGGCGCCCTCGAAGCCGGGCGTAGCCTGCTGCGAGACCTCGCCTTCCTCCACCACACTCGACCTGATCCTCATCGTCGTCCTTTTCGCTCCTCCCGCCTTCGCCTTCCCTCTCGTCACAACTTGCCACTCCGCACCCCCTCCGCCCTCCGACCCCGCATCAGCGGCGAAGCCGGCGGCGACAGCGGGCGTCGAGCTTCGAGCTCCAGCACCTTCCCCACATCCACCACCGCCTCCCCCAACATCGATAACATCGTTTTGAGGGTTAGGGTTTCAGTCATAGTCCCCCTTACATTGGATCAATCAGAAATTCCTGGCCAAGTTTCCCACCCGGCCAAGTTCCCCGCGATCTACGTTAACTGGCAAGTTCGTAGACTGCGCAGGCAATTAATGTCAAGTATGTGAGTAGCTGCTACGCAGTGAAACTAAGTGCGCTACAGAAGAGCGATGAGCCCACGTGGCAGTCTCGCAAAAAGTCATCACTCGATGACCCCTACCCATCGACAACGCCCGACATGGTTGACGTGACCGCCCACCACGCCGTCCAGCCGTCGGTAAAACTATGCACGACACGACAAAGCCTGCGCGCGCCGCGCGCCAGCAAGCAACGCGCCCCAACCGCCATCGACGCGGCCGCCAACACCGACGACGCCGACTCAACATTATAGATGAGTAAGAGCTGGAACGAACACGCACAAAGTGCGGAGCAACAAATACACCGGTTCATGCCATAAGATGCGCTACATCGGACAAAACACCCAGCACGAGCGTCTGACGGCTCAAACAGCTGGAGACAGCAAGACAAGCGCAGCAGACGCCGCGCGTCAGCAGGAAATGAAAACAAGCTTCTTGTACCTCGCACGTGAGAGGGGAAGAGACGGACAGGAAAAAACAGCCCGGGTAGGTGCCTCAGCTTCGGCAGGCATTTCCCAGGAAGCAAGCAGGATGGACGCCTGCGAAGACCTACTACACGCGTCCACGCCGCCGCAGGTGGAAACAGCTCGTGCTTACGAGCTGGCTAAGTGTAGGGGCAATGAGAGATGGCCGCCGTCGCCGCCTGACCGCCGCGACCGGTCGCGAAGTCCCAGGGGCAGGAGTACTACACGCCGCCCTGTGACTGCTCCATTACGCTACTCCCTTCGTCAAGAATGGAATCTCTCATTAAAGAAGGCCAAGAGGATACTGGATACGATAACCATCCGACGCGCTCCTGCTCTGCAGTCGCGCGCAGAACCCGCGCTGTAACGTTCTCCTCGCTGCAGCAATGTGGAAGCCCCAGGAGCGCGACAGGACACCTCTGAGCTTGAACTACTCTGGGAGCACGCCGGATCAACGAGAAAGACGTGACGAGGGGAATTGCAAGCCGTTTTTAAGGGAACCTGTTAAGAGCTAACTGCGAATAGGGATACAGACCTTGTTAAGCCGCCCGCCGCGCACCCGCCCTACAGAACTGTTAAGCCCTCTTCTCGCGCCTCTGTTAAGGCCTCCCTGATACGACTATCGTATTCTGGCACGACTACCACTTGCGGACGAGGAAAGGGAGGGGTCACAGTCCAGCGCAGAAAAGAGATGTCACAGTCCACTGTAGGGAGGGCAGAGCGGAGGAGCACACAGGCCAGCTGTATACGAAGCGCAGGGAGTGTCACAGGCCAGTCCTAGGAAAAGGTGGACACAAGCTAGGTTAGTAGGGGATAGGTGCATAGGCTGCCCGTCGAGGAGTCTACAGGACCACCCCTGCAAGACACGGTCGGCCTACCGTGGGGAGACCCTCGTAGGCAACGCGAAACGGATGTCGCAAGGCATTCGCGGGGCGTAGTGCGTAGCAGCCACTGCTGGCTCCGGGGACCTCACCCCTTCGATGGGCTCTGACCCTCGGTGTACCTGAGAGCAGGCGGGATCAAACCCCGGCCGGAGAGACTGCTACGTGGCTCGAGAGAACGGATGCGCGTGTCGGTACACAAACAGACAGGACGGTTCGCCAGGACGGAACGCTGGTGATGTGTGCTTATGGAGCAAACAACGAGTTACTTGGGCTGCGTGAGGTTTTGCCTGGGCCTCAACTAGTGGAAGCCTAAACGGAATTGGCTGAAAACCAAGGCAGGGCCCAGTAGACAATGGGGCACGCCGCACCTGCTTAGATATACAAGAATCTAATAACTGTTGCACGAAGCTGCAAGGTGCGCGAACTGTGGAGGCCAGCATATGGCCACCTCTCGTCGATGCCCCGAAAGGATGCAGCGAGCCCGGAAGCACAAGGAGAAGCCAAGCGCCGAGATACGAAGCAGTCCCCCCACGACCTTGGAAGACCAGACACCGATCGCAAGGCAGGAAGCCGACGTAGAACACATGGACGAGGATGTAGCTACACCTCAGGCGGGAGAAATTGTTGCCACTCAACCGCCAGCAGTGACACTGGGAATGGAAGGGATGCGGTCGAGCTCATCGTGGTCTGACTCAACGTCGAACCCAGACATTGACAATGAACCGGCAAGTCCGACTCCAAGAGGTAGAGAAAAGACTCCGATGTCAAATGATCATGATAGTGCTGCAACATAACTGCAACGGCACATTAGTGCCAATGATGGCGGCTCTCGAGGCCGCCCTCGAGCGAAAAGCCGAAGTGGTGTGCTTGCAAGAGCCCTACGTCGGGAGAAAGAACGTCGTCAGCCACCCGGGCTTTCAGATTAGATGGCCAGAATGTGAAAAGAGGGAGACGAGAGTTGCGCTTGCCATCAGCAACGATGTGCTGGACCGGTACGTGTTCGAGGAGAGGACGGACCTGGTCAGTAGCCCATATGTGCAATGCTTGGATGTGTGGGAGACCCAGCGGCGGAGAAAGGTACGCCGCACAAGACTGGTTAACATATACAACCGGGCGAGGATGGCAGGCGGTGGTTACGCAATGGATCGTCTGAACCTGTCGCAGCTCATAGAGGGACGAGTCATCCTCGCCGGGGACTTCAACGCGCGTAGCCCGGCTTGGGACCCGTGGGTGGCGAGGCGGTGCAACGCCGGCACGACAGAGAAACTCATCGAGGAACACGGACTGATCGTCAACAACAACGACCAGCCAACG
>NW_027191535.1:0-26613 GCF_011745625.1 Cladosporium halotolerans
ATCTGATTATTCAGGTCCGAGCTCAATCAGGGACCTGATTGATTGATTACCTGATTGATTATCTGATTGAGAAAATCAAGATTCAAGATCTATGCTCAGCACCAGGTATCTCGTGGCATAGGCGTGGCATTCTCTTCGTTATGAAGGAGATTGACGGTCGCCTGGGGCTTTCTTAGAGTAATCAAGAATACGAATGATACTGAATATTCCCACAGCTGAGAAGAAGTTCAAGGGTAAACACGATTTACAAAGAGGATCAGTGGTCAAACTTGTCTTGAGCTCACTTGGAGGTGGCTAAGACTATTGTGGGAACTTCGCGTATTCAAAAAGGGCTAATGCATGCTTAGGCACAATTAGCGGTGAGCCCTGCCAATCGAGCGATCATGCGCTAGTGCACGCGGATCTGCAGCTCACTTTCATATAACGTCCGCTAGCAAAGCATATCAAGGAAGAGCCAATCGACGCTCATGTTTACTACGCGATCGAACCCCAACTTCGCAATTGAGACTGCAGAGTGCAGCTCATATGCGCTCCAGCTCCATACAAACGTCATACCATGAGGTATATGGAATCCACAATATGCGCGCTTTGCGACCGTCCACCTTCACCATTCATACCACTTGGTCTACCTTACATTCCACTTCTCTCAGCACCAATTCAGGTCTACTCCAGTTGTGTTCGCCACCATCAACGCCATGGGTGCAGTTCAAAAATTGTCAAAGGTCCTTACCGAGCTTTTTGTAATGACATGGGATCTTTGGCTCGCCGCTCTCAACCTTTTGCTGCCCAAACACAAATCCGGCCATGTTGTACCGGCAGGCTGTCCCGGTCACAATGGGAGTTGGCCTGAATATGTTGCCCCAAAAGCTGGCGACTCAAGGTCTGCTTGCCCGATGTTGAACGCCATGGTGAGACTCTTCCCTCCTTGTGCATTTTGCTCAGCTGCCTTCGCACTCGCAATCCTGTCTTAGACTCGCTGACGATTTGGCAGGCGAACCACGGCATTCTGCCACACTCTGGCCGAAACATTACGTTCCGCGAGCTCAAGCGTACCATCCATCAGACCTACAATTTCGCGCCTACATTCTGCTTCTTTGTGCCCGCATTCGCCGCGAACTTCCTTCACCGCTCGTATTGGACAGGCACCTTCGACCTCGAAGATCTAAGCAAACACAATGCGATCGAGCACGACGCCAGCCTGACACGCCGCGACTCCGCACTCGTACACGACCAGGGGAAACCAGATCTCGAACTCATAAAAGAATTGCTGGCGGGTGCGACGGGCAAGGGACCCAACGGAGAGAAGCTGCTCACAAAGCAAGACTTGAGCAAAGCATTGAGCAAAAGGAGGATGGAAGCGAAAGCGGAGAATCCAGAGTACTCGGAGAGCTTGTTCCACAACATGTTCGGGAGTGCCAACTCGTCAACCATGCTTACGATCTTTGGTGGTCGCGTCGATGATTTGGTCCCGATGTTGACCGAGGAGCGGTTCGCGGACAATTGGGAGCCGAGAATAACATCCCATTTCGGGTTGACCATGGCAGAGTTCAACACAACGGTTTTGCCTGTAGAATTCGGTGTCCAAGTTAAGAAAAAGAGCCAGTAGGCTCAGAAAAAAAGGCGTACGTATACAACCTTTGCTTTAGTCAGTATCTCTGATCTATGCTGCGATCACATCCACCGAAGCGTGTTCGAGCTGATCCGCGCTTCTAATCTGCAGTCGGACGGCCATTGACCCCATCGTGAACGTCATAATTGAAGTATGCCATGCAAAACGTGAAAGAGTTCCAGCGTAGCGAGTAACAGTACCTTATACGCTGTACGGCACTCTAGCAGCCGGCAAGGGCGAAGTTGATGGGCGCGTGACTGGACCTCCGACGCGGAAGTGGGCGCAGTCGAAAGATGTCGAGGCCGAGGTGAAAATGATGCTGCACGCTCGGACCCTGAGGTTGATCGTCGAAAATTGAAGCAAGGCAAGTGGTGGAAGACAAGGTTAGCTGCTGAGCTGCCCGTGGTGACTGTAGAGATCTTGATGCCGGCATCGGAGCAAGCCGAGAAAGACCTCGGCACAACTCTTCGAGGCATCGACCAAAGCTACCCAGAAGCACTCGGGATGCCGAATGTGAGCATTCGTTGCACTGATGTTTCTCAAAACGACTACAGACTCGGCAGCATGAGCGATGTCTGCTCAGCGTTGTATCTCGAATCGATGACCGAGCAATGATTGATGCGAACTCTGCGGACAGTAAACTTTCTATCGTAGTGATGATTGACGTATTTGATACAGTATGGACAGATCAACCGTCCATCCGGGCTCTCAGTAGCTTCATATGATTAGGAATGCGTAAGAACAGTCCGGTATCTGTGAGCTAGACTCGTCTGGCGGCTACTGCACATAAGCTTTATTTACGTAATGGCCAAAGCCGTTCCATATCGGAAGAAGAAAGATTCTTTTTGGCGAACGCATTTGATTAGGTCCTTACGCACTCCGCTAACCTCCGTTGTACAATTAGAGTGGAAGTCAGCCTCGAGATGTTGCGGGCCTTGTTCTGCGTTGATTGTTCGAGATCATTTACACACGCAATCTGAGGCCTGCTGACAAAAGATGGACAGAAAGTCGCTGATGTTCGTCACAACAGCTATTGGCTTTCTTACTACGGCCTCAGCCCATGGCAAGTTCGAACACAGCGGCTTATGGCACCGAGAAGTCTCTGGTCAAAAACCGACGGTCAATGGCATCCCTTACTCTTCGCGCACGCATTGGATGCGAACCGCCAACTCAGCGCTTGGCGCATCCGGCTCGCCATGCCCGACCGCCGCGTTCGGCTCTGCGATCGTCAACCACACGTCGAACAATGGCCTTAAGAACTTATATGCACTGGCGTGAACCAGAACTCTGCAACGGGGAGTCCCACCCTCCACGGAGATATCGTGGCTATCAGCAACTACACGTCTATACTTACCTACCCGAACGGCCCATACAAGCTGTCTCCTTCAGAAGCCTCTTCCGCCTGGGCAGACTTGACGCTGTATACCAATGCTGAGAGTTGCCCGATGTGTGCGAGCGCGATTCGATGGGCGGGTTTCAAGGAGTATGTGTACGGGACGAGTATTGAGCGGCTGATTGAGACAGGCTGGGGCCAGATCGATATCGCGAGCTCCGAAGTGTTCATGCAGAACTGGGATATGGAAACCAACACAAGGTACATCCCAGAGATGTTGACGAACGAGACAGACCCGTTCTTTTTGTGGCAATTTCAGCCGGAGTATCCTTGTCCAGAGGCTTGCGATAGAAATTCGAGAGGAAGTTGCGAGAGCTCTTGATGGTGTAGATAGCTCTGGTGCCGAGAGATGAAAGCTCTCCTGACGAAATTTGGTCGTCCCAGGTCGTCGTCCTCCAAGTCTTCAAGTTGGTCTCGAGGTGCCCTGCTCCCCAGTGTGATCCTCACTTTCGCTCTCGCTTTCACTATCAAGCTCGAAGTCATGATGAGCCTCTGGTTCTGCATTCTCAGTACCATGATCGCCACTATCTAGCTCAGCGTGTAGAAACAATGTAAGGAGTCCGACATCGTAAGCGGATTTCAAGGCGCCAGCAATGACGAAAGCGATCCAGAAGCGACCCGAGTTTGCCAGTGAACCGGTAAGGAGTGGGCCAGAGCTTTGACTCATGGTCTTGACAGTATTCACGATCCCCATAACAGCAGTGCGTTCGGCAGGAAGGACGATGGCCGAGAGGAAAGCGCTTCGCGGGGCCTGGTCCATGGAACTAAGAGTGGCTCTGAGGATTAAGAAGGTAATTGTCAGAGCGAGAGACTCTGGCATCGGGACGAGAGAGAGCAAAATTGCGCTTGGCAGGTGTGTGAAGACCATTGTCTTGACGAGACCGATGCGTTTCGCGACTGACGATGCGAACACATTCCCGATGCTTGATAGAAATTGAGCAGCACCGATGATGCTACCCAGCTTGCCTTCTGGCAACGAGAACTTGCGCGAGATGAAAAAGGCGATGAGTGAGTTGGGGACCATGCCGCTGGCGAGCGAGTCGAAAAAGAACAGACAACACAGCTTTAGCAGTGTCTTTCGCGATGCCGGAGAGATTTGAGCAATTGCAGATCTCTTTTTCGCTGGAGCTTGTGGGGACCGCATATTCGGGGTCTGAAGGAAGGCTTCAGCCTCTTCACCCTCAGCTGCTTCTGATGGCTGCGTGCCTCTTTGAGATGGGACTTCGCACTTGTTGGTAAGCAGCATGGTGAGAGCAGCTTTGAGCAGTCCCACCACAGCGTAAATGTAGAAGACGAAGCGGAAAGAAGCTACTTCGCTCCAGCCTGCTCCCTGCAAAGATTGAGTGATCCATCCACTAGCTAAGGAACCGCCAGCTCCACCTAGAGTCCCAACAACGACGTAAAAAGCGAAGATGTCTGACCTTGTTTTCTCATTTGATAACTGCGCGAGAGTCGATTCCTCAATAGCCCGAAAAGGTCCAATTTCGTTTCCACTAGGACTAATAACACCGACTATAGCGGCAAACAGTAAGATCCAGTAACTGCTCATGGTAGCAAAGGCGAGACCAGAGAAAGTCATCAGGAGGCCGCCAGCGACAAGAATCCGGCGACGGCCCCAGGAATCCGCCACCAGGGTGAGCAGCAAGCTGACGCCGACATCTCCGACCAGTGTCAAGCTCAGAAACAGGCCAATCTTGGTGTCGGAATGTCCAAGCGCTGCGAAATACAAAGCGAGGACCAGTGTACTGGCACCGTAGGCAAACATGCGAATGCATCGGGTGAGCAGCAAGAGATGGACATCGCGGGACGAGGCAAGCAGGGTCGAGATACCTAATTCGTCTCCTAGCCATTTCGAAAAAGATCGGGACGCCATGGCGAAAGTATTGACGGGATAGGCCTAAGAGTCCGTGTGATGTCCTCCCAGTGGTGTTGTAGGAAAGATTATTGTGACTCCCCGGGTAATCCGCGGGGTCGCCGATTAGGGTTTTTATCGTACACCGTATAGAGATGTTCAACCACATCGTAGACGAGGCACATCCTCCTCTGGGCTGCAAACATGTACTTCAGTTTTCGCTCACTGAACAATGCAAGAATATCAAGAAGTTTGTCGCTGGGTCATGCAAAAACACCTTGCGAATCAAGGCTAAATCGTCGGGATAATCCGAACGTTTTGTGTCTCGAGCCATGTCATTAAACAGGCAGAGCGGGACAAAACCAATACAAGAGAACAAGTACAAGAGCGACAAGTCAACGTTTTGTCGTCGTAACGCCAAAGCCGCAACAGGGTATCCAGCCATATGTCCAGCCCAGGTTCAACGATTAAAAAGTAAACGGATCACCGATGTCCAACAGCTCATCATAAAGCGACCCCAACCTCCCGCGTAACACAGTCATGACGACTAATCTCCTCATCAGCAGCAGGATCTGGCAACGGCGTGATCATGAGACTTCGACTGTATCGTTTCGAAACCGTGGGAGACGTCTCGAGTGTATACGAGGGCGAGTCCAGTGTCGTGAGCGAAGAACTGGCTGAAAGAGCCCTATCCGTGAGAGACGGGCTTCTCGCAGAAATTCTGCAAAATTGCTCATCATTGCTGGTGACAAGCCGAATAGTAGACGGCGCTATGTGCCCAGCAGAGCTCGTTACGCCTGATGGCGACCCTGGGACTTGAGAGCTGGCGTTGGAAGGCTGCGAGCGGAGTGACACTTTGTCCGAGCCGGGAGAGAGCGTGCCCTGCCGTGAGTTGCTACGGTACGCCTTATGCGCAGTCAAAGGCCGCGACAAAGCAGAGCCGATGTCATTCAGCGTCTCCGAGCGAGCGTTGACCTGCATCGCCGGCGCTACGGCTGGTACGTGGCTGTTCCTGGACCTGCCCTTGTTTCCTTCGGCCCGGCGCTCTTCGACGATAGTGTTGAGCTCAAGGACTTCTTTCTCTACGTCAGAGTCTCCGTTGTGGCCATACGACTTCTGTGATTGGTTTGATCGTTTGCGCTGTAGGCGCGATCCTGCGCGTGGACGCTCGCTGATTGTTGAGTGTGCCGATGAGTTACTGGCTTCTCTAGCGTGATGCGTTAAAGACCCGGACAACGAGAGAGTCGATGGTGTTCCCTTTGATGACTTGTTGGAATCCATGAGTGTAGACGTGAGGGTTTGAGAAGAAGCATTCGATCTCAGCACAAGCGTCTCTTCACTCCGTCGAGCGCACCGTTGGTATGGCGTCTCGCGACTTTCTAGATATGGTTTGGTTGTTGCATGCTCGAGAAAGTGTTGTTTTGACTCCGATCGTTCGTGATCACGACCGCGGGTCGCAATGCTGTGTGGCAATTCTGAGAGTGTCCTCGATGCCGTCAATTCGTATGGATCACCGAGTACGACTGGACCTAGAGGAACAGGCACCAGGCCTTGCGTGTGTGGTTTCAGGCCAGGACTCGGTCGAATTCTACGAGGAGCTTTTTCGAGTGTGGTCCCGGCTGACAGCTGCCCAAGCTCTGCTTCGTAGTCCGTGGGTCGGGGAAGTAAAGCTTCGACATTGAAGTCTTGCCCTTTTGACTGATCGGGCGAAGCGGACTGATGAGAGTCGCGAGGAGAGTCAACATTGGAGTACGATCTTCTGGTTGAAGAGGGCGTAATGGCCTTGGGAGGCGCTTTTGTGCCCGGCTGTTGTTGGTAGATGCCATTGGGAGCGGTAGCTGTTCAGCGTCAGCAATCTGTATTGGAAGCCATGGCTATCGCCGAGGCATACCCGCTGGGTGATCGTTGTCACGCTCACGTGGATACTCATCCTCCGTCAAGGCCGCACAGCAGCACAGGAAGGAGGCCAGCCAACCTCTGTAGTGCCCACGGCGGTCAACGAAGAGGCCCATTGACCTCTAAGCTCACCGAATCATTTGGGTCCAGTGAGAATGTGAGCAAGCACTGTGGTGGACGGCAACGAGAAGATGATGAGAGCAGCAAAGGGAATTATGCAAGGATGTTGAACACGCAGCTCAGCGAAGGCGTTGAAGACAATAAGATAAAAGGTAGTACAAGAAGACCACCTGCATCAGATCCAGACAGGGCAAGGCACGAGCCCAAAAGTTCCAGCCAGCCGCACGGCAGTGCCAGAGCATGGCATATGTACCTCGCCGTCTCCGGAGACGCCGTCAAGAAGAAGCATCCTACGAAGACGCCAATCGCACCCTCCAGAAGGGCAACAGACGAAGCTCGCAAGGCAGGAAAACTTACGGCAGAGGCGAAGTTTGCGAGAAGCACATGCAGCGGGAGGCGGGAAGCCAATGCAGCTCAATGATTGCTCCGGAGGCCCAGCTCGTGAAACAGAGCTCGACGCCAGCACGACGTGCCACGTCCCGAGCGTTGGGAAGGGGCGTGCGCGAGTGCACGACTTGGGAGCGATGGCACGGCCAGGCAGGAAAGCGTTCGGCGGCCTTGCAGCGTGTCGAAGCGAAATATGGCGGGCTGGCGAATGGGCGCCCTCCAGCACATCGATACCACGCAAGGCCAGATACGGCGGGCAGGGCTAGCGTGGCAGGCGAGGATTGGTGTGTGAAGAGTCGTCCCACTCGGCCTATCGTGAGAAAGGTGCCAAAGTGTCTCCACGCGGCTGCCGGACGCGCCGACTCCGCATTCGTCTTCGCAGCCCTGGAGGGTCGAGTGTCGTGAACGGCTGGGGCCAGCGCAAGCGACAGAGCACGAGTGACACTAAGCCAAAAGCGTGAGAGCCCACGGTCGGGGACATCTCATTGTTGTCACGGCACGCCGTGGCACCTCATCAATTGCTCAGCAAGCTTCGATGGCGTCGACCCCAGCAGTCGGCACTGCACGCCGAACATGCGGGTGCAGACGAGCGATTGGCTGGGGAGTTAAAGTGAGCTGGCGTCAGCACTTGCGCAGGGCGGAGGGCTAGAGGAGCGGTTGGCCCACGGCTGTTGGCGTGTCATGACGGGGGGCACGGCATGTTGGGTGCCGTTGTAACGAACACAGCATGTGAGATGCGTTGATACTGGACACTGCATGTCAGATGCAATGGTGATAGTGAACACGGCATGCCCTGTTACTGCCCTGTTACTGCCCACTCGGCGTGGTCTGAAACGTGAGTGCGACGGACGGCGAGCCGCCGGGCTGGTTGTGTGGTACGGCTGCCTCAGGACTCCTGTGTGTGTGCAGATGGTGCAGCACACCTTTCGATCGGCCGGGTTTGAGTTGTGAAGAGTCAGATTGGGTTGCGCGAATCAGCAGCCTGCTGGAGCGAGGTTTGGCTGTTTGCAGGCAGACGATCTGCAAAATGCCAGGTCTGATGGTTGCGTCAAAAACCTAACAGGGGCGGGTGATGCCGTGGTTCGGCGCATGCTAGACTCCTGCACGCAGACACCACTTGCCGTCTTCACACCACCGCGGGTGCCGGATGACCGGATGACTGGGACAAGATAGATTCGCAATGCTGCCGAGACTAAAGGCGTTGGCCACGCGGAGGCAAGAACACATAGACAAGGAGGCGGATCTGCAGCCGGTCTGGCCGACGTAGTGTCTTGTCGGCGAATCAGCGGCCGTCATCTCCATACACACCATCGAAGACTGGGCGACCGATTTGTTATTTGTGGCAAATGCAGTACACGCGATGTGAATGGCCGACGGGGAGGAAGTCGCCCACAGCGTTGCGAAGGGACAGCCGCTTGATCGTCGGCGTTTCGTAAGGAGCGATCAGTAAATCCGTGCATGGCAAGACGCTTCGAAGACGATATACCCACTACTACGGCCTTCCCGCCATGGGAGATGGATTTGAATACGGTTCGCCATACCTCCTGATTGACAAGAGGCCGAGCATGTATCTTTGCAATGTCCTGCATGGACCGCACTGGCGGCTGGCGTCCCAAGCTGTTAGAAACAGCCCGATCGTGGCACATGTTTAACCTCCGATATTATCAACCTGAATGGGAGTGGCCTCTGGCAAACAAGATGAACCAAAACAGAGAACGCTGAAATTTGCTATGCTTTACAATAACCAGAAGATATCGCTGATCCTCCAAACCCGAATTCGTAATCTATACAGCAGCCTTCGACTTTTCCGCTGAATGCAGCCTCGTAGGCAGCTCGTGAGTGAGACACACGACCCGAACCACCTCATTCAGCACTCTGCGAGAACTTACATGCTCATCTTACTCCCCCTCCTGGCGAAAGAAGAAGACGTCATCCTCGGACTCGTCGGCTCGTCTCCGTTCCTCCCATGGGCAACCAATCCGCTCATCTCGTCCTTCGCAATCCCCAACTGCGTCTCACACACGCGCCTCCACAACCCTTGGACCGCGCGCTGCAGCTCCGGACCCATCTCGCGGTTCATGAGCCCAACAGCCAGCGGAGAGAACGTCTTGACGTGCTTCCCAAACTCTTCGTCACGGAAAGCGACGTAGCCCTCCAGCACATCGATGACCACGGGCCGCCACGTGACCATGTTGCGCTGTTGGGTCTCCTCATCGAGAGCGATGTACGACGCCAATATGTCCTGGCACAGCGGGATGAGAGCGGCCTCTGTCTCCTGGCGAGACGCAGCACGGTCGTCGCTCTGGTCCGCGTACATGCGCAGCAGGATGAGCACGTAGACACTGGCACTGCCACTCTCTTGTTTGAGGAGGTTGGGCGGCTGGCGCATGAAGCCCTCGCGGAAGAGGCGGGACCGTAGCTCGCGATCTTCGTTGAAACGTTTGGCGAAGTGGTAGGACTTCTTGAGGAGGGCCATGAGGCGAAGGAGGAGGTGTGAGGGAATAGAAGAGTAGACCGAGTCGTTGTTGAAGAGCTCGCTGACCGTCTCAATCATGAGGAGTTGAAGGACGCACTTGGTGATGATCTGGTTGAAGTAACGTCTGCGGGCCGCCGTGACGACGACGGGCGCTTGTTGACTCTGGGAACTGGAGCCTGCGGCGAAAGACTCCAAATCGGAGTCTTTCTGTCCCGGGTGCTTCGAAGGGGAGCTGTTGCGGTCGCGCTCAGTATGTGACTGCTCCGTCTGCACAGAAGCCCTGCGGTCGGAGCCATTGACTGGCACATCGGACGGCGTGTCTGCGGGCAGACCGTTGATGTTGAGTGCGTTCGACCCGGCCGCGACAGACGTGTGGTCGTCCACAAGCGATGTGCTGGTAAGACCTGAGGCAGTTTTCGGCACGTCGGGCGCGCCATTTGCGTAGGAACCGCTCTTATCGTACGAGCTCGACGTAGCAGCCGAGAACAGCTCTCGCGCCTCAGTCCTACCGAAAAGGTCGACAAAAGCCCCGACGATCTTCTCCCAATGTTCAGGGGTGAACTTCTTGACGTTCTGCAGGATCAGCTGCTGCAAGCAGTTGCTGCCGATCCTTGCCAGTGTATCGTTTTCTTGGCAAATGCAGAGTGCCAGCAAATCCAAGAAGCGGTCGAGCATGTACTCCAGGCTGTCGAAGAAGTATGTGAATAGCGTGATCATGTTTCGTAGAGCTTGGATCAGCGTGGTAGACAGCCACACAGACAGCTCTTCGTGGTTGATAGCTTCTTGGTTGATAGCTTTGCGGTCCTTGAGCACCATGAAGATCGGGTACAGCAGCTGTCTCCATAAAGTATCCCAGAACTCCCTTGGGAAATCCTTACCGTACTTTGTGAGAGTGTCGAATAGGTAGTTCAGTGCACGTGAGCGGACTTCGAGGTCTTCGCCGGTCATGAGTACGTCGTGGAAAGCGAACAACACCGGGAACCAAAATTGCTCCTCTGAAGTTTGGCGGCTCGGCTGTTTCGGTAGACCCTCAGCTTGTGGTGCATCTTTGCCGCCTGCGACGTTGACCGAGAGAGGACATTCAGGTGTGCGGAGCATCTTGGGAACTGTTGATTTCAGCGTCTCGATGGCTTGCAGGCTCTTCTTCTGGAACTTCATGTTCTTGCTGAACTCAGTAAGGCAGACCACGAGATCTGCGAAAGCGCCTTGGCTGATGACCACGCCGAAGCGATCGTTCCACACTTGGGTGACGTTGTCGAACGCAAGATTGACGATGCTCTCGTACGGCTCGCGAGCAGCCACAGTGAACACGCCCAGCATGGTGCGCCATCCAGATCTGATCATGTCGCCACGCGCCTGGATCATCTGAATGAGACAGCGGAGGACCATGTCCTTGACCGCTACCTGGGAGGCATTGCTCAGGATGTACTCGAAAGGCTTCAAGAAGTCTTTCTGGAACTTGAAACCTGGCAGCTCCTCGATCTCCATGAAGCGCATACTGAGCTGACGCAAGCTGTTGAGCGCAAAGTATACCACGTGTGTGTTGTTGTGGCAGCCAACGTCGATGAAATGCTGGCCAAGTATATGCCAGATGCTCGTCCACTCGAAACGCACACGCAGCATGTTGTACCCAGAGATCTCGACGAGCTTTTGCAGACTGTAAGTCCTCGGGCTGTCGCTCTGACCAGAAGACTGAATCTCCTGCCAGCTGACTTGGGTCAGAGCTCGCACGAAGTGCAAGATAGCGTCTCCTGACAAGTTTGCGGTGTTTGTGAATATCCGATCCACCCCGCGGATCATGTCTGCCGAGCGCGCGTCTTCTGCGATGTCTGCGTGATATGAGCCGCTCACCGAAGCCTTGGACGCTGGTCTCCTTGGTACTTGCATGCTCTTCCTGGATCCACTGGCCTGTGGGGCGGGCGCGAACTGCGCCTTCAGCACGTCGGGCACAGCGCCCTCTTCGACACCGCTGGAGATGAGCTGAAATCTGTCAAGCTGCGAAATGCAGGTGAGTATGTCGCGCCAGCTCTCGCGAAGAAGGTTGCCCTCGGTGTGAGCAACATCCAAGAGGGCTCGTAGGGCTTCGACGTTCTTCGCCTTCATCTCCGAGAAATTGTAGAGATTTGTGCTCCGGCCCAAGGACGAGACGAAGGCCTGGCGAGGATCCTCAAGATCGAAAAGACAAGCAATTCGGATCGCAAGCTTTTGGCCTTCCGTGCAAAGACGTATGATCTCAATGTTCTGAGTCTCTTGAGCAGTGCCGCTCAGCGCGGTCAAGAAACTCATCCATACAGCGCTGAACATGGGGCCAACATGCTTGAAAGACGTCGCAGTCAAGAACCGTCCCTTTCCACTGGGCGCTCCACCGGCTGCCTTCTTCTGTGCCCGCAACATGGACTTGAAGAGCTGCTCGGTACGGTTGCTCATCTCCTCACTCGCCGCTGCATAGGCTTCCCGGCCAAGGTCACGTCCGAATGTGGCAAGAGCGCCGCCAATTCCACCCGTGTTGGCTTGTGGGAGCATGCCGAGGTTTGCCGCAGTCTCTCGCTCGCTGTCGAGCACAATTTCGTTTTGCTGAATCTCATCGAAGATGCCCTGGAGGTAATCGTCCGGCAAGCTCTGTCCGTCGTTGATGCCACGGTTGTTCTTGATGAAATCTTCGATAGTCATTCGTTTCTTGACCTGCGATGAGTGTTGGTCGGTATTCAGCATGATGACCGAGTATCCGAGGACGTAGGCTGTGTCGGCGTTTGCGAAAGCGTTCGGATTGCCCGCACAGTATTTTTCCGCGAACTTGAGCATAAGTCGATCGATCTTTTGCGCTTCTCCAGGCAATCTGAAGGCCTGAAGGAAGCGTCGCAAGGCATCAACAAAACGCGTTCTCCCAAACTCCATACCGTCGACAAAAGATGCCATGATCTCTTTGTTCTCCTCATCTCCTTCGCCCAAAAATTCGCCGAGCGCCTTTTTATTGATACGTTCGTTCGTCAAAAGGAAGTGGGCGATGTCTTTCGGACTGGAAGATGGGATGAAGCCATCCTGAAGGAGAGCTTTCATGCCGCGTTTAGGCTTGTAGTTGAATGCGCGAATGGCGTTATTGAGTGCAGTCTTGCGCTCCTTTACCCTTTCCAACTCTGCAGGGTCATCCTCCGGAGTCTCACTCTGTCCGGACTCGACGGAGTTGAGGGCTGGAGAGCTAGCGGGTCCCGTATCGCCGCGTGCATCAATACTTTCGCGGTATTCCTCGTAGCTACTACGTCCATCCGTGTCTTGACCCATGGCCGAAGGTCGTTCAGCTACACCTTGCTGGCCCCAGTTTACCAGACTCCTCAGAATCTCCATGAGTGTCTCCAGTGACTGCATCTTCAAGGCGTATTCTTGAGGAAAGCCACGATCATTATCAGTAGGGCTGTTCATGCTAGCAGTAGCCAGGCTGGGTGGAAGGATACCACGTTGCTGCCAATCGTTGGTGCCGGAGGCCAACTGCTTTGCATTGAACTCCGCGTAAGTTTGCTGCTGCAGGGCAGTGACAGGCACTGGCTGTCCCGATAATCTGGAAACATGCTCAACAATGCGCTGAAACATGTTGTCCAGAGCCTGTCGATCGCAATCGTAGTTTAAGTAAATCTCTACCAAGACTTTTGGCTCTTCTGCCATTCGACCGAAGATGTTTTGCACAATGTAACTTTTCTGCCATCCAGGCGCAAGCCTTTTGTCAAGGATGGGCAGATACACTTCCTTGACAAAGACTTCCAATTCGCGTTTGAGTTCGGAACGGAGATAGCGGACCATGAGCCAGTAGATCTCAGCAGAAACCTCAAACACAGGCTTTGCGGAGCTGGCTGCGTTCTTGCTCAGGGCTAAGCACAAGTACTGCTTGACGGCGTGCGTAAACTCCGTGGGCGCTTGACCAGACGAGCTTCGGATGGTGGCGTGGGGGTCTGTAAAGACAGCAAAGTGGTTGAAGAGAACGGTGTGAATGATGTGCAGAGATAGGAGTTTCGAGCGCATGCCCTGAGATTTGATGTCGACCTCCTCTTCTCGTCGAACGGTCTTCGTGGAGAGTTTGCACATGGCACGGAAGACGAGGAATGCATCCTTGATGTAGATCTCATCTTCCTCTTCATCCTCGGAGTAGGCCTCGTGGCCTTCGCCTTGGACAGTGATGGTGGGAAGTTCGGCTCCTGATGCAGTTCGGCTGGCCTGCTTCATAAGGGTGGCACGCCTGGCTCGAGTGACGGTGGTTGTTGTGTCGGAGATCCTGGTATCATCGAAGGACTTTTTCTTCTCGAAATCTTGCAGTGTCATTGTCGTCGTCTCGCCCTCTGCGTCTACCGGAGTCTCAAGCTCGTCGCCCCTGGGAGTGTCCGTGCCATGAATGTCGCCCGGCGTTTCCGATCCATTTGCTCCATTTTCTTGACCCAAGCTCGTTCGCGATGAGCCGTACCTCGCGGCTTTCCCAGACAATCGAACCTTGACCCTTTCGAAGACCGTTCCCACCATCTGTGTTAGAGCGCCCTGGGCGATTTGCTGGTTGGCGCTGTGCCGTGAAAGCAGGAAGATGTTGTATGTCTGTCGAACACTCTTCAACAAGCCGGCACCATGCACAACAATCTTGTCGTTCAGGATCGCAGCTAGCAAGCTCTTGATGATTTGCATTTGAACTTCTGGTGGGGTGGCTTCGCCCTGAAAGCAATCACATATCGTGTCAATCGCTCTTTCGATAAGCGGGGGCCTGTTTGGTTGTCCTTCGTGGCCGTCGACAGGAGCAGGAACGGAAAAGTAGGAGTAGCTGATGAGCTTGCCGATGCAGTCCAGCGCAGTGACAACCACGCTGACAGTCGCAGCCTCGGTTGCAAGATTCAAAGGCTCAAAGAGAATCTCAGGATCAAGTTGCGCCGCATCTCCTTGCGCATTCCTGATTGCAGACAGCGCGCGCTGGGTGGAGTCGAGCAGCGGTTTGCGCTTCCGAGCATCTTTGGAGCCTGCAATCGACTCGAGGGCTGACACGACGAATACCATGCTACTCCGGGTTGATCGTGTAGTTCCTCTTGTCCCTGTGGTGCCGGTGGTCGCTGTAGTTGATTGGGAATCGGTCCGCACTCGCTGTGCGACGTGCGAAGGAGGCATCTCCGTACTGGGGGTCTCTACGTTGGACCGTGGAGTATCGCTCGCAGCTGTCGATGCCGTGTCGGTCCTCTCTTCTGGCGCAGTTTCCTCACTCTGATCCTCGCTAGGCTGTTCAGGAGAGGTCGCCGTTGCGGCCGCATGCGCACCCTCGTCCTCCCCAGGCAGCTCATCTGAATTTTGGTCACCATGGTCTTCTTTTGGCGGATCTGGATCCCGCGGCTCTGTGCTCGCTCTGGCTGTATCATCTTCTTGTGCCTCCTCTTCGACCTGTGCTGCTGAAGGTGTCTCCTCGTGTTTCTCGTTCTCTCCTTTCACTTCCGGCAGGGCCGGGGTGGGCTGCTCGGTGTCGGCCATTCCAGCACTTGGGAGACCTAGAGCATGTGATGGTGTAATGTCTGGTGCAGGCCGCGCATGCTATGTCATGGCCAGGCTGCGTGGTCCGGAGCGAGATGCTGTACAGCGTGGTGGGCGGCAGCGGTGCGGTGTCTCAGTGACTGCTTAATTAATGCGCCGGTCTCCTGCGTACACGACACGACACCTAAGCTGGCTGCCTCGGACCCAAGCCGCGCCCTAAGGCAGCTCGCATCCAATGCCACGCGACATCGCAAGCCCTGGCTGGTGAGCGCAGCTCCAACAGGGCAGGTGCGGCGAGTCGAGTCACGTGCAAAATCACACTTCAAGCGTGTCGGAGATGTAATGCCTGGCTGCCTGGATGGGCAAGAGGATTGGAACAATTGTTGTGAGGTATTCAAGCATCCTCGAGACATCGGGGTATTATTCCATGCTGCAGTGGGGCTGTGTTGTCCCTCGCAGAGCATCCCTCTCACCAGCGAAGAATTCTCACGCCTTCTGAGACGCTCCCTCACTTCCGAGATCTCGTCCGGCCCGTTGGTTCTAGCGTGAATATCCCGGGCGTTGCTGGAGCTCAACGACCACGAAAATAGTCCGCATCCAGCTTTGCGCCGGCTCGGACTTCACCAACACCACCCCTCGCACACCACCTGCCTCGCTCAACCTCGCCGGTGTCCTCCTCTATCCACCATCTCGCCCACTCCACTCGTTACTCGCTCTCTCGCTGCAGGAGCGCTCAACATGTCCGCCGCCGGGATGATCGCTAGGGGCGCATTGAAGGGACTGAGGGCACAGAATGGCGCCGTGTACGTCGACGAGCACCGTCCGCGAGCTCGAGGAGCTCGACTCACGCGTGCTATGGCTAACAAAATCCTCACAGGCGCAGAATACCCGCCATGTCGGCGCTGGCCAGATACTACGCCTCCAAGTGTTCGTCACGCGCCTGCATCCCAACCAAATGCGCAATGCCATTCTGACAATACCAAAACAGCTTACCCGTCCCACACCATCATCTCCATGCCCGCTCTCTCTCCGACCATGACCGCCGGCAACATCGGCACCTGGCAGAAGCAGCCTGGTGACGCCCTCGCTCCCGGTGATGTCCTCGTCGAGATCGAGACCGACAAGGCCCAGATGGACTTTGAGTTCCAAGAGGAGGGTGTTTTGGCTAAGCTCCTGAAGGAGTCTGGCGAGAAGGATGTCGCTGTTGGCAACGTGAGTCTTGCTATCGGATATTGAAATTGGGGATCGGCGCGCTGACAATTGGTGCAGCCCATTGCTGTCATGGTTGAGGAGGCCAGCGACGTCGAGGCTTTCGCCGACTTCTCCATCGAGGATGCTGGCGGAAACAAGGACACTCCCAAGGAGGAGAAGAAGGGCGGTCAGGAGGCTGTTGAGGCTACTGAGACTCCTCAGTCTGGCTCCGGCACTGCTCCCCCGGCTCCGGCCCAGGAGCCCCAGTCGACCGGCGAGCGCCTCCAGACCACTCTCGAGCGTGAGCCCAGCATTGCCCCCGCCGCGAAGAAGCTGGCTCTTGAGAAGGGCATCTCCATCTCCGCCATCAAGGGCAGCGGCCCTGGCGGCAGGATTACCCAGCAGGACGTCGAGAAGGCTAAGACCGCCGCTCCCACCCCGGCTGCTGCTGCTGCTGGCGCCGGCGCCCCGACCTACGAGGACACCCCCGCCTCCAGCATGCGCAAGACCATCGCCACCCGCCTCACCGAGTCCATGAACCAGAACCCCCACTACTTCGTCGCCTCCACCATCTCCGTCTCCAAGCTCATGAAGCTCCGCCAGGCCCTGAACGCTTCCGCCGACGGCAAGTACAAGCTCTCCGTCAACGACCTTCTGATCAAGGCCGTCGCTGCCGCCGCCCGCAAGGTCCCTGCCGCCAACAGCAGCTGGCGCGTCATTGACGGCGAGACTGTCGTCCGTAAGCACAATGTCGTCGACGTCTCCGTGGCCGTTGCCACCCCTGTCGGCCTCATGACCCCGATTGTCAAGAACGCCCACGCCAGCGGCCTCGAAAGCATCTCCACCCAGGTCAAGGAGCTCGGCAAGCGCGCCCGTGACGGCAAGCTCAAGCCTGAGGAGTACCAGGGTGGCACTATCACCATTTCCAACATGGGGATGAACGACGCCATTGACCGCTTCACCGCCGTCATCAACCCGCCCCAGGCCACTATCGTCGCTGTCGGTGCCGTCAAGAAGGTCGCCGTCCCCAAGGAGCTTGAGGATGGTTCCGAGGGTGTCGCGTGGGACGAGCAGATCGTCATGACCGGCTCTTTCGACCACAAGGTCGTCGACGGCGCTGTTGGTGGTGAGTTCATGCGTGAGCTGAAGAAGGCTGTCGAGAACCCTCTCGAGCTCATGCTGTAAGCGCGGTGTCTCGAAGAAAAGTCGGATGATATCTCAATCTAAGCGGAAGCTGCTCGTACACCCATGAAGAGGCGTTGAGAGAAGTACTCTGGAGTTTTCGCGCGAATGGTGCATTCAGCTTGTAAAAGAAGGCCCAAAAAAGCGACTCAGTGTCTCTGCACGCACTAGACTCGGCTAGACTCGATATCTTTGGCATTTGCATCTTGCCGGGAATTGCTGCGGGAGCTCGTTGTTGTGCCGGTGGAAAGTCGTTGACCTGCTGCGGTGTACTCTTTATCCAAGCCTCTGGTTTTGTTGACTCCCCTATCTATTATCTGTGTTGGTTTTTAGAGCGGTGTATGAAAAGGCAGCGGTTTTAATGTTCACGTGGTGCTCGTCGTATCATCTTTTAATTTCGTCGCCATGTTGATGACGGGAGGCTTCTTCGGAGATCCCATCCATGCTACGACCGAATGTTGGCTTGGGTCCCCAAAAAGCAATCGCCGTCGGAGAATTTGTTCCCTATGAGTGGAAATGACTTGGAAAATATTCGCATTGAACGAAGTTGAATGAAGGTCCAAATGCACTATGGATGATCGGGCGAGATATCTATTCCACGCCGTTGTTGTCCTGGACGTCCGAACCGAGGCACAAGCCTGATCCTCGCACCCGCTCGCCTTTCTCCCGAAGAACGTCATCCAATGCAAATCACCAACTCTTCCAGAAGCCCACCTGCAGTTAACGATCCACCAAAGCCAAAGCGAAAAACGATTCAAGTCACAATGCCCGCATTTCTCCCTCCTTGGCGAACCCTCGCCGCGGGCGCCTTCTGGATAACCGGGACCGTAATCGGCGTCAACGACTACTTGCTCGAAATCACCCCCATCGTCGGCAACAGCATGCAACCGACACTCTCGCCGCAATATTACACGACGGGCGCGCGCGATACCGTTGCTTGGCACAAATGGCGTCCCGCTGGACCAGACCTGCGCCGTGGTGATTTGGTCATGTACACGACGCCGCACCGCGGTGAAGGCAGTGCCGTAAAGCGCGTGATCGCTCTGGGTGGAGACACGGTTGTGCTGGATAAAAGACGGAGACCAGGACGAGACGAAGATGGGGAGCCTAAGCCTAGTGAGCGGACGGTTGCGAAGAATTGGGACGCCATGGCGCCAAAGGTGGTAGTGCCATACGGGCATGTGTGGCTAGAGGGGGACAACTGGCGGGCGAGCAAGGACAGTAATCATTTTGGACCGGTGAGTCGGAGTCTGATTGTTGGGAGGGCAATGGGGGTGATGTGGCCGCCGCAGAGGTGGGGGAGGCCTTGGGAGAGGGAGGCAGGATTCGCAGGAAAGACCAAAGTGGTCAAGGGGAGAGAGGCGGTGCCGGTCGAGTGGGAGGAGTT
Organism: Cladosporium halotolerans; assembly: GCF_011745625.1. Classification (NCBI taxonomy): domain Eukaryota; kingdom Fungi; phylum Ascomycota; class Dothideomycetes; order Cladosporiales; family Cladosporiaceae; genus Cladosporium; species Cladosporium halotolerans. The sequence continues at coordinate 18,978 of NW_027191535.1, forward strand.
GGTGCTTGGGGTTTGATAGGGAGGAATACTTCATGAGTCCTCCACTTGGAGGCTGATTGGGTTGGTATTGTTCATGAAGGCGGTCTATGGACAAGGCGGTCTATGGAGAGCGTGCGAGGCCACACAGCCTCGTGCCTTGCTCGGAGCCATGTCTTACTTCTTGATAAGACGCTCCACTTGATCCAGGACGGCCTTAGTGACCTCCTGCGTTCCTCTGTCGCCTCCTAGGTCTCTGGTCTTCACTCCAGCCACTGTCACGTTCTCGATGGCTTGCATCAACGTGTCGGCCTGGGCGTCGAGCTTCCCGGCGCCCAGCCACCGCACCATCTCTGCGGCAGACCAGAAAGCGCCCAAGGGGTTTGCAATGCCTTTGCCGGCGATATCTGGCGCTGAGCCGTGGATTGGCTCGAACATGCTCGGATATTTTCGGCTGGGGTCGAGATTTGAAGACGGTGCAATACCGATCGAGCCCGCAAGCGCGGCAGCCAAGTCTGAGAGAATGTCTGCGTGCACTGATTCAGTGGAGATGGAGAGATTAGCTGGGAGGCCCTCATGGCTTACTCGGTGAAACGACTTACAATTGGTGGCAACAATGACATCCAGGCTATCAGGACGATTGACCATCCGTACCGTCATTGCATCGACAAGCATCTTGTCAAACTCTACCACACCCTCATACTCCTTGGCAACAGTGTAAAAGACCTTGTCCCATAGTACCATGCCGTGGCGCTGGGCATTGCTCTTGGTTACCATGGTTAACTTCTTCCTCGGACGCTGCTTGGCGGTCTCGAACGCGAATCTCATGATTCTTTCAATCCCTACATATGAAAAAATGGCGAGTTCCGTTGCGACGGCGTAGTTCTCATGCCCATGAGTCGTCCCGCCCTGACCTGCATACTCGCCCTCCGAGTTTTCGCGTACAATGATCCAGTCGAGCTGCTTGGGATCCTTCTGGCACCCCACGAGAGGGCTCTTGGTCCCGGGCAGAATCCTCGTCGGACGGACGTTGACATACTGGTTGAGTTCCTTCCTGATTGGCAGAATCATATTCCACAGCGAAATATGGTCAGGCACGCTTGGCCAGCCCACGGCACCGAAGTAGATCGCGTCATGTTTCTTTAAGGTGGCGATGGCGTCCTCGGGCATGTACCAGCCGCGCTCCAGGTAGGCTTTACTGGACCAGTCAAAGGTGGTGAAATCGAAGCGAAATGTACCATCGCACTGTGCGAGCTTATTCAGGACTTCTTTTGCCGCTTCAGTGATGTCCACGCCAATGCCATCTCCAGGAATGGCGGCGACTTTGAAGACGGTGTCGGATGGCATTGTGATCGATCTGTGAGTAGGCTCGTAGTTGTCGTTCACGGAGATGACCGCATTGAATGGGCGATAGACTTCGGAGGTGAACTTCGTAGCAATCCAAAATTTTCAAAAATATTAAGAGATCGATACGGAAATGTTAAGTTGACAGTGTTGCCAACTTCTGCCGCCACGGCGATCCGAAGCATATATGTTCCGGTGTCGTCTGCCCCACGACAGCCCCGCCTCGCCTCGGCAGGCGAGCACTGGCGAAGCGGTGGCAGGTGTAGTGATGTTTTTGAGCATGTTGTAGGAGAAACAAAAGACCGAGGGAATTTTAAACCATATCACGGTGCATATCTGGTGTCGGGCTCCAAGACGCCGTTAATGGGTGGATGCTGTCGGCGAAAAGAGAGTGCGATGCATTCGATCTAATGCTGAGGCATCAACCCTAGAACACTCAGGCATCTCTACACCTGCTCGCTGAGGCATCAACATGCACTCTGGCTGAGGCATCCCCCGGCTCCAGACCCCAGCAGTCGGCCCTAGTAGGCGCGTCTCTGCCCCACACCGCCGCCGCATCAGCAGCGACGCAGGGACGAGAGCTGATGCGGCCAGGGCGAGGGGCCATGGAGACTCCATGACACCTTTCTCGTACACACCCTCTCGCAGATACCACCACACTTGCACCTTATCTGCGTCCAGCTCGTCCACAGCACCAGTCCTTGTCCAACGCCTGACTTCACACACATCACAACCATGGCCTCCAACACCGCTTTCCCTCCTGGCGGCACTTACTTCGACGGCCGCAAGAGCTTCGCCGACGTGAACATCGACGCTGCCAAGGACAATGCGATCAACACCACTGAGTTCCTCGAAGCCGCCGAGTCCTTGATCACCCTCTTCGACGTCCTCGGCAGCGTCGCCTTCAACCCCGTCAAGAGTGACATGCAGGGCAACATCAAGGTACACCGCAACAAGCCCGCCTGAAAGTTGTTGGCAAGACGAGTTGAGGTTCACAATTTCCGCAGAAAATCAAGGATCGCCAGCTCGCAGCTCCCCTGGAATCAGAGACCCTGCAAGACCTCGTCCGCAACGAGCTCAAGGCAAAGAAGCACACCGCTACCGAGGGCCTCCTCTGGCTGGTCCGGTACGTAACCAACGACCCTGCTTTGTTCCTTGCCAAAGCCCCTGTCGCAACAAAAAACTGACATTGTCCAACCGCAGAGGCCTCGACTTCACCGCACAAGCCCTCCGCGCCAACCTTTCGAACCCCAAATCCGAGCTGTCCGAGTCCTTCCGCGCCGCTTATGGTAACACCCTCAAACCTCACCACAGCTTCCTGATCAAGCCCATCTTTTCCGCCGCTATGAGCGCGACGCCTTACCGGGCGGACTTTTACGCCAAGCTGGGCGATGACCAAGAGCGTGTGAACAAGGAGCTGGACGCGTGGTTGTCCGCGTTGGAGAAGGTGGTCAGCATTCTGAAGGAGTTCCAGGGGAGGAAGGAGGCGAAATGGTAGAAGTCACATTTTGGAAACACTGTTTTGACCGCTGGTCACAGACATTGATTTAGAAAGCGTGGTATTTGAGCGAGCTTGTGTTTGCATCTGACGCAATTTGATCACAACCAATTTCCGCAGCTTCTAATGGGTCCCTGTCTATCACTTGCAGTTCTTATTCAGCATCTGCCAACCTCACCGGACAACGAGTAAGATGATCAAAGAAAAACAAGCTTTGGCCGTACAATGCATATCGGCATGGTGGACATCGAGCCGAGCAAAGCCCTATGGTACATCCATGCAACGGTTACGAAATGTTAGCAACCTTGTGCTTGTACAATCTGGTCCATAAAAAAGCACAAGAACCATTCCAGGGCCGAAACACCCAAGCGAGTCACCCGTGCAGACTTCTTTCAGGCTCCAGTAGCAACGCTCAAGTGTAGCTCCTCATAGCATCCAGATACCCCAATCCGCCCTTCAAGTCCCTCTCAAAATCCTCCTGCACATCCATGACCTTCTTGACATGCTCCATCCCAAGAACATCCCCATCTCTCAACGCCAAAGCCTGCGCCGTGCGGACAATGTTCTTGATCTGACGGCCATTGAGTTGATGTCTCGACAGCGCATCGAGCTGCTCGTCGCTGAAGTCAGCCACCGCACACCCCGCTTGCGCCCGGCACATGTTAAGAAACATAGCCCAAACGGAGCGCTTAGCCTTCATCGCCAACTCGCCGTAGCGCAGCGCGACATGGATGCGGGATTGAAAAGCGTCGTCGAACGTCTCGACGCGGTTGGTGGTCAGGAACAAGATTCCCTGGAAGTACTCGAGCAGGCGTAAGAAAATGGAGACGAGAGCGTTTCGGTGTATATCATGGACCTCACGCTTCTCGAGGAAGACATCCGCTTCGTCGAGAAGCAGGACGGCGCCCCAGGAATGCGCGATGTCCAAAATCTTCTGTAATTCAAGCTCGAGCTTTGCCGGGTCAGTGCCGAGCTCGCCAGCTGAGACCATGTATAGAGGGCAGTGCAGGAGCTCGGAGATGCCCTCGGCGGTGAGAGTTTTGCCTGTGCCAGGAGGGCCATGGAGGACGGCGCCGAGGCCCTTCCCTTTGCCTTGGACGACGTCGTCGATGGTTTTCGCGGCGTGGAATTTGTGAGACTCGACAAGCGCGCGGACGATGGATTTCTGGTTCGGCGGCAGAACGAGGGAGTCGAAGGCAGCGTTGTTGTATTCGATGTCACGGATACCAGAGACGGTGAACTCAAGCCACAACTTTTCGTTGAATGCAAAGCCGTAGACCACTGGCGAGGTAAGGAGAAGCTCTTCCTCGGTGAACTTGCGGCCTACTAGAGAGGCAGGCTCGAGCTCCTCTCCTACGACCGTGTTGGAACGGATGATCTGACCATCTTCGTCCACCTCCACAGACTCCGCGCGTACCTCGCCATTCGGCAGCTCAGCAAAATAGGTCTTGGTGCGAGTGGTGTTGCCATCTTGGTCTCGACGATCCAGTGTCTCGCATCCATTCGCGACTCCACCACCGTTCTCGGAGCCATCGGCGCAGCATGAGCATTCGTCTTCAGAAGAGTAGTTGCTGATGACATCTTCGTCCTCGTGAGGCTTGATATAAGAGATCGGGTAGTTGGGGTTGATCCTCCGGAATGTTGCAGGGTCAATCATGACACGGCCGTTGATAGACACTTTGAGTACTTGCTTTTTCTTCTTGTGGAACGCAAGGCCCTTGTGGAACCGGTAGTTCATACCGCCCAGCTCAAGAAAATGCCTTCCACGCTCAATAATCTGCTTCTTCACAACTGTAGGATCCTTGTGATACTGCAAGGGGTAGCATGCAAGGCTGGTGATCTTGCGCGGGCCTTTGAATGCCTCAACATCGGCTTCAAAGTTTCCAAGGCCGAAGTTCTTCCCGTCAAACTCCATGTACTTGCCCTCGATGGTATACCACTCGCCGCGCATCATGGTGCAATTCTTGTGAGCGTAGTCAATCTTGAAGCATCTCGGCTCGTCCCAAGCGCCGTAGCATGATGTGATAGCAATGTCGTTGGGGCGGTAAAGGGCCCACAACAGCTCGAACGTGATGTTGCCTGCCGCGAGGAGAGGATACAATGTCTTCTTCGTGTCGGCATAATCTTCGTCGATATACTTCACAAGAGTCTTGCACAAGGACCGCTGTTTCTCGAGCTTCTTGACAACTTTGCGCTTCTTTTCCGCTCGGATGGCTGCCTTCAGAGTCTTTTGGTAGTGGGTCCGCAAAGGCTCCAGATATAGGAAGAGAGTGTTGGGATCTATGACCGGCTCTTCGGTCTCGAGGCTGACGCTCTTGCAGTCTTTCATTACTTCGGCCAAAACAGAGCGGAGTTGCTTGGATTTGATGTCGACTTTGGTGTTCAAGTATTTGTTCTCCCAGTCAAAGCACCTGCGGACGAGGAAAGCATACTCTGAAAACTCGCTGTCATCGTCCTCAGCGCTCTCCTTCACCTTCCAGTTGTGGATACTAGCGTCCCAGAGATGATCAACACGCTTCCAACTCGAGCCGTCCTCCTTGATTTTTCTGGATGATGATTTGCGCTTGCGCTTCGAAGACTTGGTCTTGCTGCGCTTCTTGGACGTTGAAGCTGATGTAAGTGTCAGAATCTGCAATTTGAGCGCTTCAAGTTGGGTCTGGAGGTCCGTCAAAGCATTTTCGCGGCTATCATCCGCTGTCTCTTCTTCCTCGGAGTCAGTCTCCACGACCCTCTTTGCCTTCTTAGATTTCTTGCGCTTGGAAACTTCCTCCTCAGAAGAGGTCTCGGCCGATTCCTCGGAGTCGGAGGTTGCGTCGTCAGAACTCGACTCTACTTGGCGGTGCTTGCGAGTTTTCTTTCCCTTAGCTTTCTTAGCAGCTTTCTGCTTCCTGCTGCGCCGTTTCCGCTTCAGCCTCTCTTCTTCTGAGGAGCCATCATCCTCGGAGTAGCTGGTCTGGGATCCCTCACTGGTTTGCGTGGATTCATCGCTGGATGAGTCGTAGGTGGCTGGTCTGCTGCGTCGTGTGCGATGTTTCTTCGAGCGTTTGCCATGCTCAACCCGGTGGTCGCGTCTAGTCGTCCTGGATTGGCCTGCAGGTTTGACCTCATCCTCAGCCGGGACAACGGATTCGTTTGACACGGCGGGCTCTTGTAGCTCTTCGCGATCGAGAGCCGGAGCACCCTGGGCTATGCTGTCTTCCTCCATTGTGTCTGCTGTTCGTGATATCGTGTGGGCTGCTACTGCGAAGGTGGGCAATTGTGGAAAAGATGGGGCCGGAACTGAAGATATAGTGGCAGATGTCTGACCTTGCGTGGGTGACGTGGCAGACGCAGAGCCCTCCTTCATTGATGCAGCCGAGCAGGTGAGAAGGCGCACTGCAGTAGTGAAGACCTTCGATTGCCGTAAGCGCGGAGAAATCGGCCAAAGCTGTTCACCAGATTGCGTCAGCAGTGTAGTCACACACGAGAGTGAAGTGAGCCAGGGCACGTAGTCTTATACGTGACTGACTTCGAGCACAAGCATTGAGCGGGTGCTGCCTGGGTCGGTCCCATCACCCATCCGGGCGGAGACACCGATGCGAGGCGGCGTTGGCAGAGGCAGCTGATGCGTGGTGCGCATGTACATGCGCATGCACATGCACTCATAGAGGTCTTCAGCGCGGGATACGCCTGGTCAGGATTCGCCCCGCTCATGCGTCGCGGCGCCACCGCAGCACAGATGTGGCATGGCGTGCCTGCGGTGACGATGACCCATACAAGGCCACCAGGCAGCCACCTCACCGGACACCATGCTTAGCCAGTGAGGATGGGTCAATCATGGAAGGTTTTGTGGAGTGTGATAATGGTTGTGGGTGATGGAGACTCGAGGGGTGAAGTCAGCTTGGAACCACGCTCAGCTCGTCTCCGCAGCCAACAGCGAGCCGCGAATCCCAGCGGGGCAGCGACCGACCAGGCGATCGTCCATGGTCTCTCTCTTTGGGTCCATGGACTCGACTACTCACGTTTCGCCTCTCCGGATGTATTGTCTCTCAAAGGAATCTGCATTGGAGAGGTCACACCTTCAGCCAGTGTTAAAAGTCTCGGGCTCACCCTTCACACCTGTTTTTGCGCAGCAGACGTGGTGGCGAATAAGATGCTGTTCGAGCAACATCCCAGGTCAGATGATCGCTGGGTCGACTAACACAATATGACATGTGAATCGAACAAAGAGCAACAAATACGGATCAATAGGTCGTTACGGGTCATGATAGAAGGTTGCCGTTTCTGCCTGCCATTCCGTGGCGCTGGACTTGAACTCGATGACTGACTACTTACGATTTCAAGTCGCGCGAGACGCCCGGACTGTCCGCCCCAACCACAACGTGCATCACGCCTCCGTTTGGTGGGGATGGCGGTGCGGAGCTCACGTTCCGCCACTTGTGGTCGCCATCGCGTCCATCCTCAGGTGGTACGTCCGACTTCCTCTTAGCCTCGCGGCGACGTCGGCGAAGATCATCGAGGTACCTAAAGACCGCAAGTGCAATACCGAGCGCAAGGACAGCACAAGCGACGCTGAAGGCGCGGCGGTACAGAGGCCTATCGTCGCGGCGGAAGATCTGAGCGCCGTAGATGCCGGCGATGTTGGCGCCCATGATGACCCTACATTGATGTCAGAGGGTTGTTCTTCAAATCCTTCAGACAGGACCAAGTTTAGCTTACAAGGCCATCGCAAGGGCTCTCTCCTCGCCAAAAGGCAACGGAGGAGAACACTGATCTCCTCGCCAAAAGGCAACGGAGGAGAACACTGATCTCCTACTAACCCTAAGGCGGCGCTAACCG
>NW_027191536.1:0-26346 GCF_011745625.1 Cladosporium halotolerans
ACTCCCTGGTCTTCGGGAACAGTCTCCAGAAGTCCCTTCGCACGCCAGCGTCGGTTGCGTTGAAAGATATGACAAACGACTGGGTGACATTTTCCGGTATGCTTGATATGATTTGTGACATGCGGTGAGTGAGTCTCTGGTCTGCTCGGTGTTCCGTTTCTTGAAAGGCGCATGGGGGAGACCAAAACAGTTTCTAAATTAGGACAGATTGCACAAGCGGTCGGTATGCATAATTCGCCTGGTATGCGTAATACGCGGGAGTTGGTGCCGTGACGTCGACGAAACTCGGGAAAAGGATCCATGTTGAGTACTACATCACCGAGAAGGACATTTTGTTGTCTCAGAATTTTCTGTATGTTTTTCTCGCGAACTTCATCGCAGTGGTATCGATGATCTGTTGGATCTGTCGGTCGCGGACGGCTAGTGTCCCGTGCTTAGGCAAGTGGACGGGGGACATCAGCTTTATCCGCACACTGGTCCCGTCCGGGAATTTGGAACAAAGACTGCCTTCGTAACTAATTCCTAAGGTCAATTGGGTAGGCGCAATATACCAGAGAGAGGGGTCCGGATTGAGGGCTTCCAGTAGCACGTTTATGCAATCGTCGTTAACCAGTCCTCCGTTGACGAGCCCTTCTAGCATCATCTGCATCGCTTCAACATCCAGAAACACTAGCTCAGGTGTCAATGAGTAGATGTGCGAAACAGCATTCGGGGCGGGTCGCTGCTTGTCCCGCTGATCCTGCATATCGTGTTTTGAAGCGCGTGGGGCTCTCGCTGTGCATGCTTCTCTCCTGTTCCGTGCTGTCCGTCTTCTTCATAATGCGCATCACCTTGTGGCTCCTCCCGCTCTAGTTGTTTGCCATGCTCTTGCCGCTCGTGCTGGCTTTGATGCTCATGCCACTCAGCCTCCTTTTAGTGCTTGTGGCGGTCCTCCCATACCTCCCAGGGCCTGCCTTTTCGCTTGAGAGGGCTCGAGCTTCGCGGCCCGATGCTTCTGCTTCAAACCATCGTATCCCCAGCGAGTATATGTGGTGGCGAGGGCAGATGTTGCAACAAGGCGGAAGTCGGCGCGTTAGTTCGGATCGGAGGAAGCACGTGGTCGAATCTTCGGACACTTTCGGATCTCGCAGGACAACACTCCTGCCCATACATTCCACTACGAGGTTCCATTTTGGGTGCAAATGACAAGACGTCAGATGAATTTCTGGCCGACGGAAAATTGCGCTATCGTGAGAGCTTCCAGGAAGCGGACTTCCGTCTGTCTTGGCCGCACCAAGGCACTGAGTATGGCCACAGACGACCCTGCAGTATAAACACCAACACTCCAGCCATGTTGATCATAGCGGAAAATATGCGCAGCAGCATCGATCTGCCTCGTTGCCGCGGTAAGCTTGTGTTTTTTTGGCGGATGTTGTGATATCAAGCCTACGCAATGACTTTCAAGCCTCAAGGCTTGAAAGCGGGGAAATGTTGGCGTTTCATGAGATTCCGGGTTTCGCGTCAGGCTTGGGCAGCCAGCGAAGCCTCGGTTCGGGCCGCTTACAGCCGTTCAAGCTCACTGACTCATGGAGATCGACTGGTGCGACTTGAGATTCTCGTGAGCGGTGACATGGTCTGCGGGGTTTTGTGCGCGGTTGTATCGTGAAGCAATACTTCTTCGCCACCGGCGGGCTCACAACGCACCGTATGGATGTTGGCCTTGTCAACGCTAACGACTGATCGAAACTCTTCAGTCCTCTAAAGCTCTGTTTGGAACACACAGAAAGATCAAGGAGCGGTTTACCAGACCATTTTCGAACGTGAAGGAGCTTTTGACCACCGCGATAGGCTGCTGCGCTCGAACTGAAGCAATCTCTCCCAGAAGTGCAAATGTTGCCGAATTGTTGGATAGGACTGACCCTTGTCGAAGTAACCAAGGAAGACGCATTTGGAGTGCGTAGTGACTTGGTGTCCAAAACCATGGTCTCCTCCGATCTGGTTTGCTTTGGCACCACAGAAGACCACCAAACGGTATGGAAGCAAACCAACCTAGCACTATGATCGTCCTCTTTCAAGCAAACCCCTCAGCGTCAGACCTTTCATCCAGTCAACGCCATTCGTCAATAACGAGGCTCCATTATTGTCGGAGCGGAGAATTGTTTAGTCTCAAAGTTATAATCCATGAAACGAGATGTCGAAGCAACGGTGATGCCAGGATACAGTAGTCTCACTGCTCGGGATCGCTCCTCATTGTCTGTCGCCGGAGACATCGGCAGGCACCCTACGTCTTCATCTGCGTGAATGGACACATCACGAGCGAAGTACCATTGCGTCCACACCAGTCCTCGCATCATGCGATCTTCTGGTAGCGGAGGCATCTGGTCAGGAAATCCGTTGCCCTGTGCGAAAGAAGCAATGCCAGACGGAAGAGGGTACATCTGCTCAACGCGGTTGAGCAGAGCAATCAGTGCTTTCCAGTCTAATTTGTCAAAGCAAAGAAGTTTCTCAATCATGCTGCAAACACTGTCGTCACTAAGCCTGTTACGCAGCTGTGAGATGCTTCCCATAAAGACAAGCACAATGTGCACGTAAGGGAGCAGGAAGCGAAGCGTATCTACACGGGATGCGCATCTTGTGATTTTGTCGAAGCAGCTGGCCCAGAAATTTGATACGCACAAGTATGGTGGTGGGCTCATTTTGCCAGTCGTAGCCGCGAAGTTCAATCCGTGGACGCTTTGCCCAGCAATAGTGTAGTTACGCCGTAAAACTGACCCATCCGGTCCTGGAAGAAGCGCAAAATCAAGGATTCGGAGCAAAAAGCTGTCTGGGGATCCGAAATCAAATAGAGCTGTGATATTTAGCATTGCTAGCGAGACGCCATAGACGCCGACTTTGCTGTCCAAGTGTTCGTCTAATGCTGCGAGAGCTGCGTTGCTGGCTCGCAGTATGGCTTCAGAACCCTTGGAAGCATGGATATTTGCATAAAGACAAATCATGCGATCTTCAATCTGCTGCATTCTGTGGTAAACCGTTCGCCCATCGGAGAGGAAAGGTGAGAAAAGTCTCCGTAAAGAGTCTTCCAAGTTTGAACAACGTCTAGAAGACATCAGTGGCTGGCTGTACAAAGACAGTTGTCTCAGTGACGGAATCGATGACGACTGACGATAAGACCGTGTTTTGGCGTCGCATCGACGCCAATAGGCTGCGACGGTTATCCATTTGTGCGCCACGCTAGCCCAAATGTTGCGCAGTTCTTGATTATCTTCGATTCCCATGCGGAAGCGGCTGAGATTGCCGAGGTACAGGTACCAAGTGTCGACCAGCCCCGTCACAGTTTCCATAAGTGACGCCAGCAGCGCATAAGAGAAGTATATGAAGGACAGTAGGCGATCGCGCGGAGCTGACGTTCGATGCAACAGTAAATCCAGAATGGGTTGAATGCCATGATTCCACATGCGTCTTGGCAGAAGACACCCGATTTAGCATCGAAGTCTGCTGAAATGGTGGGTAGATATTGAGCTTGCACAAGAAAGTCGTGATGCCAGTAGAGTAGATTCACATGCAGGGAGGTCATGTGCTGGAGTTGCTTCTCGGTGAGTGAATCTTGCGGCAAAGAAGACGTTTGCGCGATAGAAGTTTTGCATGCCTTTTCCGCCTCAACAAGATTGGCGTATATGACTCCAGCCTGGGCCTGTACAGCTTGTTGCTCGTTCCAGTGGAAAGGAGATCTTGTCTGGATTGTGGCATTTTCATCCCCTGCATCATCTTGTATCCGCGACTGTTGTTCTCCTCTGAGGTCTCGAATTCCTATGTGCCGCTCGGGAGTGTCTATGAGTGCAAGACCATTTGGAGTGACATCGTTACTCGATGGCGGAGCGAAACAAGATCCAGTCGTCGTGTCTTCTCGCCTGTACGGGTGACGACGTGATCTGACGGGTGGTTTCCTTGATCCTCTTGTGCTTCGGAGCGGCATACTCGACAGAGATGGGGCTTTGGAATGATTCATGACGGACGGCGTGTTGATCACCCATTGAAGATCGACAATCCTGGTGGCTTCCGAGCAACTCGCGGCGTCGCATTCATCGGCCGGCGTTTCGGCTTGTCCGGACTCAGATCGTTGTGTCATGATATTATCGTCGAATCCGTATTGGTTGAGGAGGGAACACTTCAATGGTAAGTTCAAATATCGCGAATAGGCACATCTAGTGTATGCATGGTATGAGCATTCGTCGTCGGGGGATCTGCCAGGGAAGCAGCAAAAGTGACCGTAGGTATCTTCGCGCAATAAGATAAGACTGTCAAGAACACGCCAACGCATGTCGCCGGCTGATGGCCGGGCCTTTTATTAATTCTTTACTACTAATTTTTTTACTTTAAATATATATATATCTCTTTATTTATTCCTATTACCCTATCTTTATTTACCTTTGTAATTCTTACTTAATATTTTTAAATTCACTATTATTCTTTATTTCATTATTTTATTCCTTATCCTTCTTTTACTATAATTATTTTCTTAATCTTTTTAATATCTCCCTAATGTACTCTACTTCTACATTTAATTCTATTCTATTTCTCCTACCTTTCTTATTATAAAATATTCTATTTTAATACCTTTTCCCACTTCTCTTATTTTCTTTTATTTTAAAAAAAATAAAATTATTTCCTCGTTCTATCTTACTTTTTATATCTTATCTTATATATTTTATAATTCTAATTCCAATTCTAATTTCTATTTCTTCCTATTTTATTTTCCATTTTATCTTTAATTTCATCTTCTATTTCACTTTCAAGAGGTTAGGGCTCAATTTCGCACTTCTCAAAGCAAAAGAATAAAATGAGGATCCTTATACCAATCGTAGAGCTAGCCCTGCTACTCGCACTGCTTGTATCGCGCTTCCTCCTCCAAATCTGCTCTCCTCTCCTAGCCAGTCAAAGTAATCCTCCATGTTCTTGAACTTCCGCTCGAACTGCTCGGAAAGCCACCCTAGCCCTTCAACGCTCTCGAAAACTCCGAAGCAGAGCGGGAGTACAATGTCTCTGTATTCGCAACCTCTACCACCCCTGCTTCCCAGCTCCGCTTGTTGACAGATCGATTGCGGATTCAGACACCAGAAGCAGCTTGAGTACGCCTGCAGCCATTTCCGCCCTCGTTCTTCGTGCCGCCGCCTGGCTTTGTTCCTTTCTTCAAAAACGTCGAAACGCCGTGGGCAAGTCGAGAAATCATGGTTCCAGTCCTGTCTGGCTGTCCTGCAGAGCAAGCACGTTCCATTCACACTCGCTAGGTCCAGACGATACTGCGCTAGTTCTGTATGGGCCCGGAGCTTTTCTTGCTGGATGAGCTGGAGCCCTGTGTGTGTGTTTTCCTGCTCGACCTTCTCCACGGTTTCGATCATGTCCTGATGGGCCACCCTGCAAATGTCGCAAGGCACATCTTCGGGCATGCACCATCTTCGATGGCGAGCGACGTCCAAGTAGTCACTCAGGGACGTCCGGTAGCATTGTTTGCCCAGTAGGTATCGATGCGCTGCTTCCTTGTCGTGACGCTTCCGAAGTGTCGGGTCATCTCTGTAGTTGTTCGTCCCGCGCGGCTCGTCCAACGGAACATCTGAGACCTGAGGCTGCCAGGTTGCGGGAAGTAATACCATCGAATATGCACGTTTCCCGTCCCGTCCCGCCCGACCAGACTCTTGGGCAAAGATGACCAACGACTCCGGCTCGTCTACGTTCATTACGAGTCGTACGTGCGGATAGTCGAACCCTTCGGCTAGAGCAGTGGTCGCCACGATGTAGGGCGTCTCGGGAGCTTGTATCCAGCGATCGAGTATCTGCTTCTTCTCCTCTGGCGTCCCACTCTCGGCAGTATACGAGCTGCAACCGAGTAACTCTGCCAAATCGTCCGCATCCTTGCACGTCCGAACGTAAAGGATGACTTTGTCGCGAGAGTGATCGAATAAGCCAGACTTCGTCCAAGCGTCTTCGACCTCGGCAACAGCCTGTTCGAGTAGGCTTCCTTTGTGAGCATCAGCCTTACGCACCATGTAGAGAATGTTCGGTCGATTGCTCGACGCTCTGATTACCGTGGGGTGATGCAGATAATTCCTCTCCTCGAACTCTGCCCGCATAGATGGCGGAAGAGTGGCTGTGAGGTAGACAAATTGAGTTCTTAGGCTCCGGATTGCTGTGAGCTCGACGATGCTAGGTCGGTACTCGGCCGCAATTACGGTTAGGTGGCACTCGTCGACCACGATCCGATCGAGCTTCTGCTCTGCTATAAGCCTCCGAGTATATTTGATAAAATCCTTGGACGAGGCGGCTTCGGCGCTGACCAGAACCAAGGCGGCTTCTCGAGTCTCGCCTAGATGCCACTCTAGATGGTCGATGCTCAACTCTTTTATACGCCGAAGCATATCTCCGTGGAGTGAGACGAGCGGTACGATGAGTATCGTTATCCTAGCGTTAGCTAGGGTACACGGGAGCATGAAAAGCAAGCTCTTCCTAGCTCCCGTGGGTAGGATGACGACGACCTGCTCATTCCACGACATGATTGCAGTGAGAGCTTGCGCCTGCTCGGTCGATTTCCAGCCTGCGTCCTTATTGCCATATAGTTTCTTTACGCCTCCCAGGAGAGCTTCTGTGGACTAAGGCTTGCGAGGACGATAGATGCCCTTGGCGACCCGTTTCGCTAAGCGAGACTCTTGCCCGACTCTCCCACGTTTCTTCCTCTTGGGGATCGTCTCCACGCCCCAAAAGTCCTGCTATAGAGTGGAAGCCTGCAGGCCCATCCGCACCTTTCCATCCTAGAGGTTGCTGAATACTACTCCGGCTTGGTTAGCATACGCGCGGTTCACCGTCCGCGTCTTGTGGTTGCGCTAGTCGGTTATGATTCGGATGATTGGAGCGGTCTCTTCCCCGTCTTCGTCGCCTTCGTCTGGATAGAAATACTCGATGTGGCCGGCGAACTTCGTTTTGACGATGGCGACCGAAATCTGCCTCTAGTTTGCGACGTGAAGTCGTGGCACGCACGCCCGAACGCTTGCCTCTTCTAAGTAGCGACTCAGACGACCCTCGGGCCACACTTTTCCATCCTTTTCCTAGAGATAGGGAGAGAGTAAGGACCCAGGCGAAGTCTGCCGCAGGAATCTCTCTCGTAGCGGCAGAACGTAGACCATGTAGTCGAGCATTAGTTCCGCGATCGGATTGGCGAGAAACCGCACGTTCTCTTTGTACGTTCCGCTTTGCTGCTAGCCTTTGTAGTATTGGACGTGAACCATCACACGGTCGAATCGAACGATGATAGACCGCCGTCGCTGCGTGTTGCGGTATGTCATCGAGAAGAACTCACTCTCTCGCACGGGTTGTCCGCCGCTAATGTGTATCAAGACACTGAGCCGCTTTAAAAACTCTTGCACGGTGGCCTCGTAACTGGCCGTTGCGCTCTCCCTCCACGCCTATCCGCCGGGCGACTAATCGCTCTCGACGATGAAAATCCGACACAGTTGTTCCGATCGTTTAATTGCTTTCGTCAAAGCGGTTTCTGTGCCACTAAGAACCGTCGCGTTGTCTCTGTGCTAGGTGAAGTTCCAACGGACGGTGTCGACGTTGACGCCATCTTTGAGGAGACGAGGGCTCATTCGACGGAGGCTTTGGAGACCGAGCATCAGATCATCGTAAAGGAGCTGATAACACTCCTGATACTCGGATGTAAGTAGAGTTGGGATTTGATCTATCCGGAGTTCGGTGTTTTCATAGGTCAGTACCTCTTCGTGCTCATCCTAGGACGCTTCATGAGTTCCGACGCTTGCACCCGACACTTTGAACAACAACAGACGCCATCTAAGGATTTCTCCCATCGGCGTCTCGACGGTCTGCTGGAGATACTGGTCGCAGTAGGCTTTCACCAGCTTGAGCGTCTTCCCTGAACCCTGCTGTTCTTTCAGAGCGCTGTCGTAAAACACTAGAAGTTGTACAATCCAAATGATAGCCGAAAGATTGCTGTTGAAGTTCCCGGGCTCCATCCAACTTTTTGTGGACGGCTTTATGCTCAGCATGGCGCAGAAACTCAGCAGCGGCGATTCGTAGCGGCGAGCACCGGTCGCGTGGCAGATGATAAGCATCCATAACTGTAGAAGGCGGTTTTTTAAATCGCTATTGTAGCCTTCTTCATCGTCATCGTCGGTGCCTGTTTGCTCATTCATACGCATTTGCTTTGCCATCTCGTGTATGTCTTGCCATACCACAAGCTGCTCTTCTGTCGCCTGGATGATATCCTCCGGTCTCATCGTCTTGCCATCGTTATCCGCTGCCGGGCTGAAGTGATACTCGTCGGGCGCGACGACCCTGCTAAAGTACGAGACGAATCGAAGCGCCATTCCGAAATACGTTACAAGACTTTTCGGCCCTTTGTACGGATCGAACGGTCGGGTCTTTCCTGTCAGGTCGACTTGCGAAGGCTGGAAGCGGCTGAGAACGACTCGGCATTGATAAGTCAGCATGCAGTCGGGCCCGTCGAAGCACAGCCTATGGGCATCTCGTAGGAGTGACTCCATCGCCTCGGTTATTACGCGGAGATCACTCTCATCCCCTAGCCGGGGAACCGCCATCGCTGTTCGGATTTCGTCTTTTTTGAGATCGTTGATATGATCCGCAATGCCCGTTTCTCTGAGCCAAGGGACTACGGCAGAGACATGGCCACCGAAGCCGTGGACTCGATTGGCATCTTCGGTAGCGTCATACTTTGCTTGTCGGACATCGTTTTCCTGAGCGCGGAAGAAGTCGTGTTTTGCTTCTGTTCGACTCTGATTGCAACCGCCAACGTTTTGACAGGCGACTTCGAAGTATCTCTGCCAAGTGGAAGCTTTGAAGAGCCGTTGGCATGCATGGTGTTCGGTCCAAATCTTATTTTGCGCATGTCTTTGTTTCGCTCGGGAATCACCTCCGCGTTTTTGCCCGTTCACCCATTGATGGTTCCGCTTACAGTGCTCTTGCATTCTGTACAGAGTACGACTTATGTATTGGCATCTGTCGCCTTGTAAGTCGACGCCGTCGCATCTCAGGCCATCGAAATACACTGGGATGCTAGGAATCGGAGGCTCAGTTGGCAATGGATAAACAACATCAGCATGTATCTTGGCGAGCTCTGCGCATCCTTCGACTCTCGAGACAAAATCGTTTCGCTGTTCAATACTGAGGCGCTTGTGGTGGGTCTGGAGATGCGTCTTGGTATGTGAAGGTATAACAGCGTATTGACAAGGTAGGCAGATCAAAATGCGGTGCCGAGAGTCAATTTCAAAGATACGTCGAAAATCGTCCATCACTCCTCTGACTATGAGATATGCATTTTTCCAATATGGCACAGAGTCTGCTCTTGTTATAATCGGTATCGGCGCTTCCCAATGCAGCTATGTGCAGTATTGTCTCGCGTCTGTCATTAAAGTGGCGTGGAAGGAGTCGGCTGTAAGTGCCTAGGGCGCTGTGTTGTGGGGAAAAATCCCTACCTGAACCCCAAACTCGTCTATCTGCAGTCGATGGCAGCACACCATTGCCGCACCATCGTTCCGAATATTCGGCTGCGATCGAGCGTGCGGTGAGCTGGTTCTTATCGCTACGCCCAGCTGCAAATTTAGGCATTTGAGTATCGTGAAAGCGAAAAACACGTCTCAGGTAAAGCAAAGAACTCAACTCTCTACTTCCAACCCTAAGGGTTCATTTACGTGAGAATTCAAACAACTCGACTCGAGTTTGTCGTCCTCTATTGTTAGATCGACAGGAGACACAAAAGCCGGGAGAGAACACGACCGTCTTCTACCACATCAAACAGCAACTCGCTTATGATCTGTGGTGGATCGCCTTATCATGGTTGCTCATCTGTATCGTGGAGGAGCCGCAGCTGAACGAAGGCGCAGCCGGCTTTGACATCCTTACGATTCTTTTCGAGGTCGTATCTGCTTACGGAAATTGCGGTCTCACCTTGGGGGTACCGGATGACTCTTACGCTCTCTCCGGTCGATTCCACGTTTTGAGCAAATTAGTCATGATCGGCGTGATGCTACGTGGTCGACATAGAATTCTGCCAATGGCAACTGATCGCAGCGTTTTATTACCAGGTCAAGGTCTTATGGAGCAATCTGATCGCGATTGCAACACCGGATTGATGGAGAACAGGAATGCAATAATATCTCAAATACGAGAGGAAGAGCGAGGATCTCAAGCTGAACATGTATGACTCACGCCAGACAGACCAAAACACAAGCATGTAGGCGTCCATGATTCGATCCGCATGAAAACAAATCAAGCCATATAGCTTTTCCTATAATTGGATACTCTCTTGGTTTATGATCGACCGAATTTTCGTGCTCTGCCAGCTGCTTGTCAGGTCATACTTGGAATATTGATCCGTTCGAGATTCGAGAGCATTGCCAGGTCTGCAGCTTGGCCTCGCAAGGGAATCTTGAGTAGTGCTCACCTGTTCAAACGCGGAGCATACGCGTTGCTTGTGCCGCACATAGGTCACTGTTTCATGTCACGACTGTCCCTAGTTGCACAGCAGGTCATCTTTTCCTGCGCGAATCCATATCCGATGTGATTTCATGACATAGAGCAATAACCCAGGATTGCACCACTTCACTAGTCTGGATTTCTTTCTCCTTTGTTGTTTACGAGAAAGTCATGTTTTGTGAGAAATTGGCTGACAATATGTAACATTCCTTATGCTTGATACGACGTTGCAAGTTGTAAGTATTCACCTAGCGACTATACACCGGGCATTGCGACGATACGTTAATGGCATCTCTGCTCTCGTCGTGGGCGATTTCGTTTCGCCGTTGTTCTGGGAACCCGCCATGCTGACCATCGACGGAACCTTGTCTAGCGAGCGCAATTTGTATCGGGATTCGAAACGAAAAGGTTGACGTGGTCGATTCGCTACTGCGGCACTTCATTTCCAGCCTGAGATTATGTCTTTGCGCAAGGAAAGGCGTGTAAAATGTCGTCGAAAATGCGGAAATTTGACCGAGCGTGAGCCTTAGATGCTCGCTTGTGTGCCAGTGACTTTCGAGATCTCTATTGGCGAGATCATCGTCCTGCGCGCGAGTCCAGCTGCATGCCTGGTCAACGGGGATTGCACCGTTGTGCATTTGATTTGTGGACACCCAGTCACGTAATACTAGTTTCGCGGTTCGCGGCGGAGTATTCGTTGAGCGTCGGCCCAAAAATGGATCCTCGGAGACCTCTGCAAGGGACGGTATGTGTTCCATTCGAGCGACAGCAATGAACGTATGTGTCTCGAGTGTCCATGTCATTGTGATCTCTAGATCCCCTGGTGTTTCGATCTTCCCCGGCATGACATTGAGTAGGGTGATTAGGTCGACGGTGACGGTGACGTCCGCTCCTTTCGAGTCACCATGATGAGTCTCAGGTCTCAATTGCAAGACTTTCGGCTCCAGCATGGTGATGGTGAGTTTCTTGTCGAAATGATCATGGTGGGTTCTGCCGGACCACCAATTCTTGACCTTACCATTCCTCAGGACTCCGCTGACCGTACAGATGTAGTCGCCAGCAAAGTCGTCTAATGCTATGGGGGGAGGCATGGCGGACACCGCGTTGATAGCGCGGAATTGCGCAACACGGAGAGACACCACGCGCTGAGCGTCGAAGATGCATGCTGCGACTTCGTACGCTACACATGCAGATGTTCTTGCACTACTGCTGTTTGCTCTGGATATAGGGTGCCAATCCCGAGGGAGGGTGGGTAGCATTCTCCATGACCTGGTTGTGGAACCTGGAACGAGAATGGAACATGAAGACAATCTGTGTCTTCTGCATTTGGCGATTGTAGATTGGCTCGAGTTTCAACAAGTTCCAGAAACTGGGGATGTCAGCAGGGACCGATCAGGGAGTTCCATTTGAGCGCACCGGCTGCTCCATGTTGCGCATCTCCACCAGACCAGTCGTCGAAACACCAAGAGTGATACTCGTTCTCATTACTCCTTTGCCACTGTCAGAATCAATGCTTGTCAGCGACTGGGAGGGTCTAACCTTTCAGCGTAATCTTCAGAATACTTGTGTCGCGTGCAAGATCCTTCGGGACTCGGACAGAGCCGCGCACTTCGCCCGGCAGGACGAAGATTGGCGACAATTCATGTTCATCACTATGATATCCATAGAAGACGAAAGATAATGATGTAGACATGAGTTTGTAGACGCAAATGCGATGTTTTGGGGGCGCGCGCATGCATTCGAGTAGGCCGGTCAACGCTCTATTTAACCTCCCAAAGCTCATGCTTGCAAGGCGTCAGCTGGGTCATCTGGGTCCATCGGTGTTTCTTGCGAGACGCAGCACGCACCGGATCACATCACCAGCCCTATACAAGTCGAATGCTGGGGCCCTGGCTTCGATCGGGAGTTCCGCAACAGGATTATTCCATACTCGTGCATTCGTGGAAATTTTGCAATTCAGTGATTCTGGAACATTGATAATTTGTGGAGCTTACATTTATTGCTCAATAAGTTTTGTTTGCCATGAATTGCGTGGCCGAACTCATTTTCCTTACATTCACCATGTTGCTACGATGATCGAGCCGAGTCCTATTTTTTAACGACGAACGACTACTCTGTACTCTGGAGAAGGGAAAAAAAAGAAAAACCTTCTATGCATTCCAACAATCCAATGGCTTCACCACTGAACTCTCCATTGAATTACGAGATTTCCACGTAACAGCCTTCCCACCGGTTTTAACAGGATTCTCACACATCTTGCCTTGGAGCTGCAGATCAGCGACACTTGCACGGCGCCGCAAAGGAAACCGTGCACTCATACGGGCAAACTAGTCATGTCCAGTCCACCTTGTGGATTGTATACCGCCCTCTTCCGCGTTCGAGATTCCCTCGGCCATGACTTGTCGATAGGTGGGTTCCTGAACGCCCTCAGTCGAGACCTCCGTGTCAGGAGCATCGCGTTCCGTGGATTCGTCGGAAGCCACCTTCGAGACTTCTGTCCCGTCGTTGTTGTTGACCCGTCGTTTCTCTGCCAGAACAATTTCCGGTCTCTCCGGCTGCCCTCCGAAACTCGCCAGAATAACATCAGCGTTCGCGGTGGGTGCGTCTAAGACGTCTAGTTCTTCAACAGAGAACATTCGAATCAGTATAATCCAGCGAAGTGGAATGAGCGCAATGATGATGACTGGGAAACCGATGGCGCCAATGGTCTGAGAGATAGCAATACTAGCCGCAACCCCAAACCAACGAGTCAAATCGTGCCAAAGAATACGTTTCTTGGACAAGCGCTTGCGGGGATCCGAAGGACTGTTGAAGCTGGTTTCGCGGAACAGATACACGAGATTGGACGTCATCTCATTCCCCTCGATGGACCCCCAGCCCACCGTGAAAAAGACGCCGGCGAACAAAGCTCGCGGCATGGTGTGTAAGACATCCAGCAATGGGCCGGTCATCAGGCCACAGAAAGCAAGCGCCATAAGAAAGTGCGAAACGCGTTGTTCTTTGACTTCAACGGCACGGACAATCTTAGTGGGGACGAAGTGCTCCTCAGAGTCGTTGTCTTTCTCCTTGCGCTCAATGACTTCTTCCTTGTATACTGTGCATGAATCGGTATGGACGGGTGCCTGAGGAACGAGACCATTGGGTAAGGGAATACCGATGATACCGGCTGCGAAGCACGTGCAGCCCAGGAGGAAAAAGTCCCAATGGAAACCAGCAGGCTTAGTGAGCGGAAAGTGCTTGGCCTGGGCGGTGATGGACGAGACGTTATGATCGTAGTAGAACAGAAGTGTCAGCAAGATGCCCATCGGGAGCGAGATGAAGACCCAAGCAGCGTCGAGGTTCCAAAAGTCGATGAGCCAAGGGCCAGGTCCGGGACGGTCGACAGTGGGGTAGAATGCCCGAGTTCTCGGGATGCGCATGAGATTCGCTTCGGCGATGCGACCCGGGATGTGTGAGAAGCCGGTCCACCAAAGGGTGGCGATGGGGTAGGCGAAATCGGCCAGCAATTTCCGAATCCACGGCTTGAATATGGTGGTTCTGCCCATGTTCTCGAGCACGTACACGCTTGCCCAGTAGCACAGTGCGATGACGATGCTAAGGTAGCCACCAATGATCTGTCCGGCATCTTCGTAGAATTGTGCGACAAGCTCTTCGACGCCCTTGATCATGTAGATGATGCCGACGTACATGCCGAAAGCTTCGCTCGAGTAGTCGGTGATGTAGCGCATGTAGTCGCAGAGATTGAAGATTGCCGTGATCCAGTGCGTGATGGCAGCCCAGATGGCGACCCAGGCAATGATCTGGGGATACTGATCAACCATACCCTGCGCTTTGGTGATATCATACACGGTGTAATTGAAGAGGGAGATCAGTCCGGTGATGCCGACCACAGTCAAGGGCTGGGCAGACAACAAGCTGAAGACGACCGCCGCCAAGGCAGAGGAGAAGAGAGCCTCGTTAATGCCATAGAATCCATCGGTGTTTCTGCGCATGTCCAGCTGGAATGCAAGTGCCGGCAGGAGATTGACGAAGGTGATTCGCACCGTGGCAGCGGCAGTGCGGTAGTTGAGACCGTCGATCCAGTCACTCCAGTAATAGGGCGCACGACGTCTGACGTCCCAGTACATGCCGCGGAAAGGGCGAAGGACGCGATAACTTTTCCAGCCATGGATGTTGTCCCATCGGTAAGGATCCTTCGCAAAGTTGTATGACCTCTCGGTCTTGTGGCGCGATAGCTGCACCATGGCTCCGGCGACAGATGTATTGCTATCGAGCACTAGGTGATTGAAGGACGGAGCAAGTCGACGACGACAAGGACAACAATGTCAGGGGACGTCAACGGCGCGGTTTAAGTCAAGCAAGTAGAACAGACAGGTGGGTGGGTGGCAGAGCATGCTAAGGTATGGCCGTCATGCCAAGGCCCTTGATGCGAGAAACATGGGCCAAGCACTAGCCAGGGAACCGTGGCTGATTCGATAACTTGATGATTTGATGATTTGATGATTTGACGCTGAAAAGACCCGTGCGCCTCTGACGGCAAACATGTCGGGCGACACAGCGCTTGCCCCGCCGTAGCCGAGTGAGATGCGCGTGCAATCCGACACAGGCGCAAACGTGCACCCCAACGCAGACTATTCCACGGTTCCACTGTTTCATTGTTCCATTGTTCTGCGCTACCGAATCCTCTTGGCTGCTGCCCGGGCAGCACGTCCGTGCGACAAAAAAGACCTGACGTCAAGGTGCGTGGTGGTCCAGGATCACTACCGACAAGCGTCTGCAGACTATTGGCACATCCAAGCCACCGTTGCAAGCTTCCCATGCCACCCTGGACATTTGCACAAACACGTGGGCGGCAGACCTCAACATCGTCTCCCCGATCGAGTCGCACACTCCTGATCGCGATTTCCTCGCAACCACGTAGTCGCCTTCGGCCATGCCGAGATTAGGTCCACTTCTCGACGCCGCAGGGATAAGCCACATGTGCGTATTGCTGCCCCAAGATCCGTCCATGTCCACGCTCCATCCCATGCCATATAGCATGCTCAGCACTCCTTCTTTGAACTCACCATCTCCGCTGAAGATTCGCCAAGTCGCCTGGACACCATGAGTACCCCGTCGAACACCGGCAAGCGTGCAGAGCGACATGCTCGACCTACCTCGTCGCCCTCTCCGGAACACGCTCGCCAAGCCCACCAACCACCCTTCAAGAGGATCAGTCAAGCTTGTGATAGATGCCGTATTAGGAAGGCAAAATGCGGTGGCGGGAATCCATGTAGCAAGTGCCGTGTGAGCAATTCGCTCTGCGTCTTCGGGTATGCTCGAGCTCTTCCCCCAAAGGAAACCCGCTTTCGAGCTGACACGTGATCCGATTCACAGGGACAAAATCAGTCCAGGCCGTACCATCTTTCCCAAAGGCTACGTTGCAATGCTAGAGCGACAACAGAGACAATTGATGGCCGGGATTCAAATTCTCTACCGGAAATACAAGCAAAGCAATCTCTGGGATGGTATGGATCTACCCGAGCACGAAAACCAGCCGAGGATACACGATATGTTAGCCCATCTTGGAGTCCTGCAGCAAAACCCGTCAGTTGATTCACAACGAGTGGAGTTCCAGGAATTTGGTCTGTCCTCGAGTGCTGATAGCTCGAGCGCGGAGAGCCCAGCCGGCAACGCAACATGCGATGTGCACAAAGTCGCTTTGACCCTCCCAAATACAATGCGAGATTCGGCGTCACCGCCATGCAGCGCCGAGTACTCTCCTTCCGATTCTTGCCCTGTGTCTTTCGACGACGAGCTCGCAGAGCTCCTAAGCCCTAGCGACGCTCTTTCGCAGGCTCACACGGGTCAATCGTGCGCAACAATGGTTGCCCAGCTCAATCCGCATCACGTTCCAATTGACTATCTTGCTTCTTCCTCACTGGATCAATTAGTGTGGACGGGAGAGGAGTTTGCAGACTGTCCGACCACATGTCCTGCATCACCAACAGGTCTGCCGACGCATTTTGGAGCATTCAATACTTGGGTTGACGCCAACCTCTGTTTACCGTTGGCGGCAGCATTATGATCATCAAACACGAATTTTACGTGGGGTGTGTTACGATCCTGGGTTTGGCGTTGCTTATCCCAGAACCTGTGAACGTTTGATTAATTCACAGATGCGAAAGAACAACTGATCAGAGTCACGTGACTGAAGTCACATGACCTGATTAGCTGATTAGTACGATCAGTGCAACTGAGCAACTGACCAGACTGATCAATCAGACTTGGCAGTCTCGACACAAGGTATATAGCGAACAGTCCTCACCTAGATACGTAGGAGCCTCACGCTCAACTCAGTTTGATTCACATATTACATTGTTACTTCCTCATTTACCCTAACCACACCACCTTGACATTGGCACGGGACATACGACTATTCCTCACTAGGGTTACCAGTGACGAAACCTAACAGGATATAGCCACTAGGAGTGGGAGTGGTCTGAGATACCAGGTGTGTGATCGGTCGTAGTTGCGAGCTGATTCTCCTCAACGTTTGGAACTTCACGCAAAGCTCATGGGTCGCCCTGATCAATGACTCCACGTAGCGATCCAGACCAAGTGTATGCCCTACCTGGCTCAAGCGGAGCAAATGACGCTTTCTGCAAACAGCCATTCGCAATGTAATCAGCGCAACACTCCGAGACCAGTCAGCGTCGGAACTTCCTCACTCGTTAGCTCCAAAAAGTCGAGCTAACCATGCTTCATTTTAGCGATGCCGACGTGTGGCGCCGCCTCGTCGCGTTTTCGACCCATGCAACCCATGCAAGCTCATACGAACCAGGACACTGCGTCGGGGGCAATCGCGAGAAACTTTACGATAATTAGCCGATCGACCTCGCATGACGCAAGTAGACCAAGTCCGGAGTCATGCGGAGCATTGTACGTCACTCTGTCAAGTCACATATATGCTACAGCTGAATTGTCGCGACAAAATCCCCAAACAGTAATTACTTCAACCAGAAAGACGGATCACGATGGCGACTCACGGTGTCTCGCACAAGGACCATGTGCACAGGTTCGCAGCCAACATCGGACGGCTGTTTTCACAGCACTGACAGTGTTTCCAGGGCGCATGATTGGATGCCCGCCGATCATCGATTCCAGCGGGATTGGCTCAGCAGCGTGATCACTCACGTAGACAGGAACCCCAGAGAACTTCATCCGGTCCTGGAAGAACTGAAAGACTTGATTGAGAGAGATACCAGGATCTTCCTGCTTGTGCAATCCATGTTCGAGCAGGTGCCCGGCAAGAAGCCTTACCTTGCAGACGCTTCCACCGAGCACAGGCAAGTTCGCGACTACCAACACATGCTTGAACTGCTCAACCATTCCATCACAAGCGCGCCTCGCTGGAGTGACACTAGCAGGAAAGCCGGCATGGTAGGACTGCCGATCAATGCTGCCCTGGACTGGCCGATGGGCACTCCGAGCGGCTTCGCGTTCTTCCTGGATCCCGTGGTCAACGCCATCTTCAAGAGATTATTGAACGTCTGGGGACAATTCTTTCAATCTGACGAGTCGGCGCAGCAAGTCCTGGGAGAAGATCCGGACGGCTGGCTGGGCGTTTCCGCCAAGCATCAACTCACTTCGACCGCAAATGATGCGTCATTCAGCACCAAGCAAATTCCTTTCGAGTCCTTGTTTGCATGCGATCCTACTAAGCCATACCATGGCTTCACTTCCTGGGACGACTTCTTCACACGGAGGTTCCGGTTTGAGGATGGCGTGCGTCCGATCGCGAGTCCTGAGGATGACAGCGTTGTCGTGAATGCTTGGGAAAGCAGGCCCTACAACCTGGCACACAAAGCGCGATTGCGCGACCGCTTCTGGATCAAGGGTCAGCCTTACTCCGTCGCGGACATGCTTGCGCATGATAAGCTCGCCAGGCTCTTTGACGGGGCGACAGTCTACCAAGCTTTCCTGTCCGCCCTGAGTTACCACCGTTGGCATGCGCCCGTCAGTGGCACCGTGGTGAAAGCGTTTGTGGAGGAAGGATCTTACTCCTCGGAGCCTTTGTTCGAGGGCGTCGGAGACCCGGCGCACGCGGTTGACGGAACCATCGACGAGTCTGGCGAGACGACGTCTCAGGGATATCTCACGGCCGTGGCAACTCGCGCCATCATCTTCATCAATGCCGACAATCCGTCCATGGGGCTCATGGCGTTTATTGCGGTGGGCATGGCAGAGGATAGCACGTGTGAGATCACTGTTGGACAGGGACAGAGGATTGGAAAGGGCCAGGAGATGGGCATGTTCCACTTCGGAGGGAGCACGCACTGTTTGTTGTTCCGCGACGGTGTTGACGTGCGGGGTTTCCCCCCGTGTGGACCCGAACACAACGTGCCCGTGAAAGCGCAGCTGGCTACGGTTGCGAAGAGGGCGTAGTTCGAATAGACAGATGGCAATGCACGACGACAGTCGATCGAAGTCTATGGTTCAACTCGTGGTCAATAATGGCAGGTAGACGCGGAGCGTATCTAGATATATGCAGCTTACCCGTTCAGTCGCGCAGGATTCGGAGAAGGAAGCGCATCCAATCCGCAGCACCCAATCTGGGGAGATGGGTGCAGACGCCGTGACGCCACGCCTAGATCGGCTTGGCGAAAACTCTTGTCCTTGTGTCTGCTGCTGCCCGGGCAGAGCATAGGCGTGGGTCGCCACAGCTCTTGCGGAGGAGGTGGAGACCCTAGTGTGGTGTGGCGTCGCGCCGATTGTCATGCAGCGCCACCACATATGAACACATTTCCGCGTTTCACAGCGAAAGAGCTCCACCACTATTCTATCTTCCTCGACAACGTCACCTCTCGTCTCGACATGTCGAACCACATGGCCGAGTCGCTCGAGGTTCGCCTGGCACAGACTCTCGTAGATCAGCTTGCTCTGGAAATCGCCCGGGAGCTGCCTGCAGCCTTGCGCTCGTACCTTCTCGGGCGCCCGAGCGATGCTCGCAACGAACGTATAGTGCTAACTTGTAAGCTCTCGGTCATCGACACGCGCGATCCATCCACCGAGAGTTCTCAGCAAGTCGCGGCGGTTGATATCACGAACTGTGTTGCGCCGCAACCGTCTGCTGTCCATATCAACAGCGATAACATAACGCCGGCCTATCCGAGCCCGACCCCTTCACATCTGTCGCACACTCAATACGCAGTGGCCTGTCGCGCGGACTCTGGCTTGATCCTACCGCCTGTAAATCGAGGAAATTCGAACGAAACTCGAAAGCGCAGGTGCTTGTCAGCGACAAGAGCAAGCCACCAGACAACAGACCAATCTCCGCTACGTCAGGCACTGGACAAGACGCCCGCGGCTGAAAGGCCCTACGAGACGACGGTTGAGACACAACCCGGACTGCCTTCGCCCAGTAAGGCTGCACTGGACAAGCTCGTTATTGGCATCTGGCAAGCTTTGTTCTCGGATGCCGGCCTGGATTTCAGCGAGCTCCCACAAGCAGGCCAGCGCATGAAAGAGCTTGAAGATCTCAAGCTTCTCAAGAATGCACAGGGCAGGGAACTTGATGCGCCCTGCGACACTGTGTTCGCAACACGCGACACTTTCAATCGAGTCAACCTCATTGCGCGGAGGATCAGTCAAACGAGTCGGGCTTGCAGAGCAATCGAGATATGTGTGCAGGCCCGCTTGATTGAGTGCTTCGACGATCGCGTGAGAGCGCTCAGTCTTACACAATCTCACGAAGCCGCAAAGAAGTGCGCACTGAGCGAGGCATGCTTGGACTTTGGCTATTCATCGAAGGAGCTTCGTAACAAAATGTGCGTCTGGCGCGGATACCAAGAAGTCGCCTTGCGCGGAGGCTATGTTGCCTTGGTCTTCTCGGGCTTTGGGCTGTATAGATTCTGCAAGTACCGACTGGCCTTTGACCGCGCTGCTCTCGAGAAACTGGAAACGCTAAGGCCAGCTTTCGAAGTCGCGGCAGATACTATGCATGGCAATTGGAGACAAGTGTTGGGCTTCATCGGGCTCGAGCAGGACCCCAAGTATACCGGTCATTTTCATGATTGGGTAATTTCTGGATCTCATGAGCCTCCTATGCCACTTGCACAAACCTACCACAGATGGGACAAGAACTTCAAATATGATCACATCCACGACTGTGTCGTCGACGTGGACGCCTGGGGCGACTGTGACCCCAGAGACACCCACTCAGCCAGCTCGCACGACATGGATATCTGTCGAGTCTGCGGCGAGCGTCAAGCGGACAACGCCTTGCAGAATGAGTGCATGTGCTTTCCAAATATATACGGCAAATCTTACTCGAAACCACCGCCGGTTCAAGTTGGACGAACGCGTAACGGCAAGAATAATGGACTCTTCGCCTGTCTGCCTTTTGCGCAGGGTGAAGCCATAGGTGAGTTTGTCGGTCAGATCACCTCGGGTGTCGAGGGCTTGGACGTGATGTTCGGTCAAACCAAGCAGACGTCTTATCAAATCTGGCAGGGCAAATGCGGCAACTATACCCGATTTGTCAACCACTCCTGCAAACCAAATGCGCAATATGAGCATTTTCTCTGGCTTGGCAAGCAACGAATCGTGCTTGTTTCGCAGGGCATCAAAGCGAACGCGGAAATCACAGTCGACTACTCAGACGTATACTGGCAGGTAAGCGTGCTTGACTATGAAAGGAAGAGCCTGTCCTGACCGAGCACAGGACTTGGATAAGAGATGTCTCTGCGGTGAGCTTGAATGCAGATATCCCACCCGTTTAAGGCCATGAAGAAGGAGCCCCTATCTAATAATCTATACGCCGGCTCAATGGGTTCCAAAAAAGTGGTCGAGCCCTATAGGAATATTAGTTTATAGATAGCTATCTCTAGCAAACTCATCTATTTCGATATGAATAACTATATTTGCTTTTCTATATAGTATATAAATACGACTTCTTAGCTTTCTATGGAATTTTTCGCTACCCCTCCCCCCTAACTAACCGGCTTTCGAATCGAACTTCTTACGTTAAATCGTATAAATCGTAAAAGATACTCTCGATAGCCGAAGAAGAGGCTCTCCTAAATTCGATTACTCGATTATCGAAGTCGGGAGTCCCTATTACTCTCTCGTTTACGAGAGAACTCGCTAAAGAAATCCGTAACGCCCGCTATCGCCTAACCTCGACTCCGACTTCCTACCTTCCTATTAGTAGATAGTAGATCGATACGTTCCGAAAACGATACCCTATACTAAAGACCCTATATTCTCGAGCTATAGACGCGAACCGCTTCGAAGTAGTAAGCTATCCGACTATAAACGCCTACTTTACTACTCTTACTAACCTATTCCTCGAGTATTCCTACCCTTTCGACGCTATTTTTAACGTAGGCTAGACCGGATTCGCTCTCGGTACTACCTTACCTTCGAAAGTACTCTTTAATAAAGAGGAAGCTATAGGATTTTAGAAGATAAGCGGAAGGTAAGAGTAGATAACGGCGATAGAGTATATCGGAGCCTCGGGAGTCGCTTTACCTCCGCTTATTATCTTCCGGGCGAAAAATACGGATACCGGGTAGATACTAACCTCTACGCCCGAGAAGTAGAAGTTCTCTACCTCTCCTAGCGGGTCGACTTCCGATTCTTATACTTACGAGTAGTTAACTACCTTATTCGAATTCGAAACGGTCCGAAAAGATAGAAGAAAGAGGCTATTACTACTCGACGGATATAGATCTTACCTTACGGCTAGGTTTATCGCTTTCTACCTCGATAAGAGGATAGATCTAATCGTATTATTACTATATACCTCGTATATATTATAACCTCTCGATATCGGGCTATTCGGCCCTCTAAAGCGGGCTTTATCGACCGAGATCGACCGGCTTTTCCGGTTAGATACTCGACGAATACCGCGTATCGAGTAAACTTCGGCCTATATTATAGCTAGGATTAGAGCTTTTACGACTAGAACGTCGAATTAGCTTCCCGCGCGTCCGGTATCTACTCTTTAAGCCCGGTTATATATAATGACCCCGGGAAGGTTAGAACGCGCGCTATTATAGGCGGTAGGCGGATCGTCGGATAATAGGTATAGGAGCGGAGCGAATCGGATACTAAACTAACTACGGACTGAAGGCTAACCTTGACGTTAGTCCTATCGATAGGACGTAGCTCGAAGAGCTACGTTACGGATATAAAGTGCGTAGATAGGAGTAAGCCGCAAACTCGGCTTACCTCCTCCTTTCTAATCCTCGTTTCCTAAGGCAGAGACAGCCCGGGGACGGTTATAGTCACGTGACTAAGCCTGGCTTCTGAGCGTGCTACGGCTTGCCCGTGACATATATCTTATATATACTTCTTAATCAACTTACTAAACTATGGATTTATACTCGCTTCAAATTCGATAAATTAAATCTTGATCTATATCTTCCTTCTTTCTAATTACTTGATATCGTTCATACCAATACTTTACATCCGACCTAAATCGGTTTCCTTTATTTCTTCTATTACTTTTATTTCGACTTCGATACTAATACTTGATAACTTTACTGTTCACCTGTTTTCTTATTATTTCCATGATCTTTACACCATCTTCATCTCTCCTCCACCCGGCCTGTCACCCATATGAATGCATGTACCAACTCGCTACCACCCTCCTGTCCTACCGCCTCCGATCCTAAAACCTTTATCGTCTCTTCTACTTGCTCGATCTTTGCTCCACGTCGCACCATTCGCCTCTGCCATTCGCCTTCTGCTTCGCTATCCGTGTCCGTACTGTCGCTCTCGGTGTCACTCGCTTCGTCTGCTTCTTTCACTGTCGATCTTGCTGCTACCATCATTCGTTCAAACGCCCGGTCCTGCCTGCGATTGAACTTGTACGGCGGGCTCTTCCACGAATGCACTCGTCTCGTGCGTACGAAAAACGTCACGATCTGCTGCCAATACCGACCCTGCCTTCTGATCTCGTCGCGATTTTGGTATGGTTCTAACGGACGGTAAACGTTCTGGTGCGCATTCCGTACGGATCGCCTCGAACCGTAACATGACTCCGCTGCGGGATACCGCGTCCTGGCTGGCCGACGCCAACTCGCCTGTCGCCTCCCAAACCGCTGCTGCTGCTCGCTCGTTGTCGTTCGCTTCGTTCTCGCCTTCTGCTATCTCTTCGTCGACGGTGGGTTCTCTTAAACATCGTAAAATGTCTTTGCGGTCGCGACCCTCCAAACACGGGATCCACCCTGTCCGTCTCAACCACAGATTGACCTCATTCGTCTCGCCTGGCCGTATCGTGTCGTCTGATCGGATCCTATCGTAATGCTGTGATGCCTGCTCCCACGCCTGCGACCAAATCTCTTCGTCTTTACTTTGTCTGACGCTTCCTTCCCTTTGTTCTTCGCCGGATCGTACCTCGAAATACTGCGAATGCTCTTTTTGTACGAAAAATCGCTGGCATCGTACCTGTCGGCAATTCTGCAATATTTGACGGTCGATGTCTTCTTTCTTCAATATGCCTGACCCGCCTCGCTTCTGACCGACCGAATGTCCATGCATCTTCCGCCAATGTTCTTTGATAACATCCATGTTGCGGCAAACGTACGCACGTTGTCCTTCATCCAACTCGCACTTCACACCGTCCGTTAACACGGGCAAACCTTCTACAGCTTCTTCGACATATTCGGGTATTTTGAATTCGCTAGAAAATCGCGCGATACCATGCCATTGCTCGATCTCGTCCGAAATCCCTACGGCTTGCTTTTTGGGCATCCTATGTTGCCTATT
The DNA here is from genome assembly GCF_011745625.1 of Cladosporium halotolerans. Classification (NCBI taxonomy): domain Eukaryota; kingdom Fungi; phylum Ascomycota; class Dothideomycetes; order Cladosporiales; family Cladosporiaceae; genus Cladosporium; species Cladosporium halotolerans. The sequence goes on from NW_027191536.1 coordinate 24,235, forward strand.
TGTTAAATGACCCACTACTTGCCTCGGCCACACCGCATATCGACATTCCTTGCATACGACTACCTCCCACTCGGTCAAATGCTGAAAATGGCTGCTTGCCATTGTTTCGCTTCGGACGCGGTGTATGTACGGTTTGACTGCTCGGTGCCGCTTTGCTAATTGCGGGTATGAAACGAATGGGTGACAATCATTTGCGCTCCCGTTTAATGTCCTTCTCTCTGGCATATATATTTACACATCGCTCGTCCTGTCTCTGGGAAAATCGTTTGTCTGTAACAATACTAATCTCCCCTGCTGTGTCTCGCGTGGTGTGATACTTCTCATTGGTGCGCTTGTCTAATCCTTGCAGTTTGCGACTGTGTTTACCTCGATTCCAACGACGATAAGTTGACGATTATACTACTTATGACAGTGCTTGCAACACAAAATTCACTTACATTGATGTGCACTACAACATATCAAAATTTGGGCGGAATTGGCGTTACTCCAAATGAATCCAACGGGCCTGAATCCAATGGGCCCTCTACTGGCGTAACCCTAACGAAATTTGTATGCGGGCTGAATCCAATGCGTACGCGTTGGATTCGACATTTTTGGATTGACTTAGTCGAGGTTTTATAACCCTAAGATTTGTATAGGGTTTTAAAAGCTTCGACTTAAAGCCTTTGTCTTCTACTAGTAGATTTATTTATCTTCTATAAGTAGAAGTAGTTTAGTTTATAAGTAAGGTATATCCGACTAGATCTAGTAGCTATTACTATTACTAAAAATAATGGCGTACATTAGCTACATTATAAGCATATGTAAAGAAAACAATGCTACAAAGTATATAATATATAGAAGAACTTATCTACTAACAAAGAAGTCGAAGCTTTTATCCTATACCTTAGCCTAGAAGTTCTACAGTCGAAAATGATCTCTAATTTTACCGTTGACTTTGCTACAGTCGCTCTATCACCAAACTCAACCGTCATCACCCAACCTTTAATAGATTCGGCGTTATTGATTGGCCTCGGCTGGTTGTCGCATCCATGATCGCGGCCAGCCGAGTATGACATCATCAGCAGTGTTGCTGGAGAAGAACACCATTCCGTTAATCCACCGCTTGGGATCTACGACTCGGTTCGCACACACGCCGACTTTCAACATAACGGCATTTCCAACCTCGACAGTACCTCGTTTCGGAGGCTGCCATGTTGTCAAAACGTGCATGGGTTGATCCAACTCCCATTGCCGCGGAATGAATATACCGCTTCCAAGCCTGCCAGGAAGGCATCCGCAGCGCAATATTAAGCGGCTCCTGATCGCTTGGAAGAGCTTACAAGCCATGATGTCCATGAATGCAAGCGCTGAAGAAGCTCTGGCTGTCCTGCGTTTCTTCAGGTAACGTCGAAGCTCAGCTCCAAGTAGAGCTTGATCCCGCCGCTCGAGCTCCTCGACTAGACTCTCCAGCTCCAGTGAGTCCCAAGGGTTCTCTTCCAAGTGCTCTCTTCTCGCGGGATGGAGCTTTGGCAGGACAAGTTCACCAGTGTCGATATTTGCATGTTTCGGTAAGAACCATATGAAGCCTTTGGTCCCCAGACCCTGAGGAAGAATTACGGTCGATGGCAGCCGACAATGTTTCAGAAACGTCAATTTCCGTGCCACAATGGGCAGATCTTGAAATTCAGGTTGTATCTCTTCCAAAAACTCAAAGATATTGCAGCCGAGAAGATTGTGCCTCATTCTCTTATGGGCTCTGATGTTGAAGGATATCTCGCCATTGAGGAAGAATTGTGCAAGCAAAGACATACTCAAACTGCAACCTTTACGCCGCAATGCCTCAGCGTTCAGTCGAATGTCGTATGCGCAGACATTTGCCGTGATTGCGAGAGTGTCCCATGCATCTTTCACCTCGCGATGCGCGATATCCGCGAAAATTCTGGCCGACATGGGTTTCCAAACGCCAGAGAATTCCTCGAGTGTTATATTGTATCTTTCCACGACCGCGAGCATTCTTGCAATTAGGGTATCTCTCCGAGTACGATCGTCAACGGTGCATGCCAGAAGGAAAATTGTTACTTGCTCGCGAAATCTTGTTGCTTGAACGCAAAACTCTCCTGGTATCCTACC